>NC_092499.1:92387272-92690303 GCF_047511675.1 Marmota flaviventris
GGGGGTGGGGAGACATAGGAGGCTATGTTGATGTTGGTCACATCTCCATAACTCCACAACATGCTTGGCAGTTCACAAGGCACTCTCCCACACCCTGCTCCATTCCACAGTGTGGGTGACAGGCTAAGAAGCCACTTGCCCCAGAAAGTGCATCGCTGAGCTTCTGTTCAAACCTCCATGTTGATTCCTGCTTAGGGCTTGGCACTGTGCTTGCTGCCTGCCTTACTTAGGAAGTGCTTTACAGTACTCTTAAAAGTACTTTGTATATATCAATTCCTTTGCCACCCAAGGGACAGGCAAGGAAAATGTCCCTGTTTTATAAATAGCACAACTAAGATAATTGTAATTAATATACAAATAATTAACTTGATGGTGGTCATCTAGCCAGGTTTCTCAGCTTCTGGGATGGAGTTACATACCACAGGCAGGTGATTCATACTTAGGTGATCTTATGACACATCCTAAAAAACTAAATACGAACTAGAGATCCTCCCAGGGGACTAGCAGAGCAACACTTTCCTAACCTGAGCAGTTTTTCATTTCAGTAACAAGCAACATTCCCACAGAAAGGGCATAGGGCCTTCCCTCTCCAACTTCTACTCCATAATTCCAGGACAGAGAGGTTTGAAGCAGTCTTGCTGTTTGCCATCCTCTGAGGTTTTATAAAACATCGTCTTTGAGAATGATAGTCAAATTTTACATCCAGCCTGTGAATAATGAGCCAGGTCCATGGCAACAGCTAGAGGGCAATATTCTGAGGACATCTCCTAACTGAAGTGACTACCTAGAGAACAGAACAGAGGCTGGCCTCAGATACCAGGGTGCCTAGTTCAGCAGATACACAGAATTTCTCTTCTCACCTCCCCCAAAGGGAGGGAGGAGAGAGGTAGAGCATACTGACTTCCTGAGACAGCAGTAAGTTCACATAGCAATAGCACAGATTTCTATAACTGAAAGATAAGGTGGTGGCAGCTATTGGAAGAACCAAGTTTTTATTTCTTGGTTAACTGTCTCATTCATCCTAATAATACAAGCTGTGGAGACTGGTCAGATCTAGGAAATGAAGGGAAGGCCTCTTGACAAAGCCATTCTCAGAACTGCATGGCACCTGGCAAACTCCACATACAAATCTCCCAAAGGGTTAACCCCATCCACTCAGATCTACACCCCATCCTGGATCATAGTACACAGGCCTGGTAAGACGCCCCCTTATCCTGTATCCAGCTGGTGTTCCCATCCTCTGGGTAACAACTTATAACCTGCTGCTGGGCTCTTTCTTCCACGAAACCTACTGTTGTCTCAAATGCAAATTAGCTTCTTTTTCAAGGGCCCTGAACTTGGCCAAGTCACAACACGGAGGGACTCAATATCATCTCCAGGAGCTCAGGCTCACCTTCCATGATGGAGATGTGAACAGCTCTTCTGCGGGTCCTGGGGACACTGCTCAGCCGTGGGCCATGGGTTATAGAAGGACAGCTCCGGCTGGGAACCATCCCTGCTCTGAGGTAAAAGGAAAAGAGAAACCGGTTTTTTTCACTCAGTGAACAGACAGATGTAGGTGTGAGCTACTAGAATGCTTGCCTGTATTAGGTTTGGGTTCTTTTTATTTTTTATTTTTTTTTTATGTAATGTTGGGAATCAAACCCAGGGCCTCACACATGGCAGGTAAGCACTGAGCCACATCCTGAGCCCCTGGATCCTTTAAAAAAAAAAAAAAAAAAATCTTTAGTACCTTCTCTTTGCTCTTGGCCCTTGGATCCCAATAAGAGACTCTGCTTCAAACTCTACCACCTCCTTATACCCCAGACTCACCTAAACCTTTCTTTAATGGGGCAGGAGTGGTCCTGGACTGGACTGTCAGGAAATAGAGCCCCAGGATGAGCAGTACTCCTGAGAATGTACCTGAAGACCAACACTGGTAGCCTCCTCTGACTTCCCCCAGAGGCTGCTGCATGGGGGCTGTATGTGGAGGGGCAGGCAGCAGTGTTCCCATTCCCAGAGGCAAAGGCTGGCCCCAGATCCTAGTGTTCTAGGCTAATCACATTCTTTCTGGGTCTTACCCATTTCTAGGAGATAGGCTACTGGAAATGCATGAATTATGGATATACATGAGGCATGTATCCTGAAACTATTTTAGACCCAGAGTGGCAGGGCTGTGAGGCTATCTCTGGCTTCCTGTAATGGATGGATTCCAGAACCAATGAAATATTGCTGCTTTGTCATATCCTCCTTGGTCTGTGATCAATATCAAGATTTGGGAGAAGAGAAGAGAATCACAGGGAGGTAGCACCTAGGTCTGCATATTATTCGCAAGTAGCCTGGCCCGCTCTTGTTTTTTATCATGGGTTAAAGACTTCTCATTCCTCCAGCTGGGACAAATTTCTTCACCCTTCTGCCCTACTCTCCTGCCTCTTTTGGTGGCCACTGTGACCAGGAGCTTCACTGAACTCAAACTACTAGGTCTTTTGAGATTCTGGGATCTGAGTTGGAATGGTTTGGGGGGAGCTCCTGGCAACCTACCTGTGTATTTCCGGTGGCTCTCGTTTGATCTTGGCACTCGATTCCATTACTTCCTTTGCAACTCGGCCACTGTAAGTAGTAGTATAAAAACAAACAGAAAGAAGTGAGATTGTGTTCTAGGACTGTTATTCTAAGATCTCATGTATTTTGGCTGAATAAGAAAATGGCCTCTTTGGCCTACCCTTTCCCCAATCCTTTGGTCACTGAGAAAGGCTTGCTTGTTGGGGTGGAATTCTAAAGTGTCATGACATCCTATCTTAAGAGAGTTTTCTCTATCTCTGGACTCTCTGAGGTCTTCCATTATCATTGAGGAATGATTTCTCATTGCCCAGCATTTCCAGTAACATTACCAAAACTAAACAAAAAAACTCTTTATAGACAGTGAGACATTAGGAATCACTGTTTCAGTTCTTATTGGGCTGCTGTTGTAAGGGAAGAAGAGACACATTTAAAACCCTACAGACAAACAGCTGCAGGGAAGGAAAGAAATAGTAAAAGGGTTAGAAGACAGGAGAATTGGATGGAAACCTCAGGCTGTGCTGAGAGTTCCTCACTTTCTTTGTTCTCAAGAATAAGGCCCACTGAGTGACTGTCCGCCAGAGAAGGGTCTGAAAATAGATTCATAATGGTTACTTACTGTCACTATTTACCTGTATCGGAACCGGCTCCCTTTAAAGAATAAATTGCTGCTGGACACTGTGCGGACTTGGCTTGATTTCTCCAGCCTGTAGCAAGGCAAAGTTCAGTGTGACCAATGGCCTAAACCTGCCTCACACAGGCCAAGGCTGTACATTCCCAGCTCCTTCCAAAGGCCATGTGAGGAAACTTGATTCAAGAAAAAGCCCTGGGTAGCCCACGCTTGTCTCAGGACTGGAGGCTGTGCTCACAGCCAGGTGCCCTTCTGTCTCAGAGCCTGGCAGTCACATGGAAGCCTATTTTAATGTCATGAGAGTGAAGGTCCCTGAGAAGGTTTATAGAATTGACCAAGGGAACCGAGGAAACAATGTTAGGGATAATGGTCTGGTGAAAAGAAGAATACCATCCTTCTAATCTCAGCCATGCCTTTATTGGCAGTGTGACCTCAGACCAGTCTTTTTATTTTTTTATATTTTGCAGTACTGGGGATTGAACCATGCATGTTAGGAAAGCACCCTTCTATTGAGCTACGTATCCAACCCTTCTTAAATTTCATTTTTGAGACAGGGTCTTGCTAAATTTCCCAGACAATCTTTGAACTTATAATCCTCCTGCCTCAGCTTTCTGCTTGAATTATTTGCACCACCACACCCAGCCTCAGTCTTCTTCTCTATGAAATGATGGAATTGGGACTACTTGACCTCAGAAGTCCCTTCTAGCTCTAGTATTTGATGCTTTGTGTCCTTCTCTGGGTAATTGTGGGTGGAAAAGAGGGTAGGGGCTGCCCTTTCTGTTCCATTTTCCTGCTGGGGAGTCCTAACATGCATTCTCATAATAAAAATTCAGAGACGTCCTGCAGTGAGGAAACCAGCATAATTTCAATAAAAATTCCATCATTTATTTGAATTTGGAGCCATCCTGTTTTCCCCAGATTACCTATTTGACATCACTTTTGAAACTACAGAGAGCTAATGTGGAGATCTGGGAAGGCCATGGGCACTGGAAAACATCCTCCTGGTGGCCTTGCTGATCCCATTAGTTCTCTCACCCTTAGAAATGGAGGCCTGGACAGAACTGCCTAGGGGGGTCTCCAAGACCTGACTGCCGTAAAACCCTCCCAGGGTGCCTATAGTACTAATCCAGCTGGGAGTCCATCTGGCTCTGACGTCTCTGCCATGATGGGCATTGAGTATTTAAGGAACTGTCTCCACAATCCATGAACAGTTCCTGGAAGACACCACCCCCACCACCCCATCTCAGGGCTCTGTGAGGATTCAGCCTACTTGCCCTCCTGCCTCAACATGTTCTTGAGTCTGCCCCAGCTATCTTCAAGGCACTAGGCCATAGGCAGGATGGGGACCTGTGTGTCAGAGATGCTGAAAATGGACTGAAATGATTGGTTGCTACCAAAGATTTGATGTAACTGGGATCTGATCCAGGCTGGAAGCTTTTAACAATTAGGACATTAAGGAGGCAATGGAAAACTGAAAAATGACCTCAGTTTCTAGTGTGGGTACAGTGGAAAAACTCAGAAACTGAATTTGGTTACAGGTTTAGAAGCAAACTTCTGTTATGGGCGGTGGAAAACAAAGCTTTAAGAACAAGTGCTGGAGAAAACAAGAGACAAAGAGATTCCTTCTGTTTGTGTTAGACCATTTAGCAGAGAGAGAGAGAGAATGCTTCCAAATGTATCATCCCCAGGGCAATGAAAGCTCAGTGCAGAGCCATCTCTGGCTTTCCTCTCTTTGTTGGGGAGACTCAGGGAACCCCATCCTTCCTGTGTTGCTTCTCAGTCCCACAAACAAAAGTTTGCATCTTGAGTTGCTTCTCTCCAGGTTCATGTAACTGACCAAAGCTGAGCTCTGTCAAAGGCAAAGGGAAGGTGGTGGCAAAAGAAAAAATGTTTCCTTGGCTTTCCATGGAAAGCAGGGACTGAGTAGGAGAAGAATTTGGCCATGCTAAAGTCTCTCCTGAGTGTCCTCTTCATGAGATGAAAGACATCCCCTCAGGTTAGAATTCAGACTGCCTATTCAGTTCATCCTGGTGCTGGTATCAAATGCATAGTATTATTTAGCAGTTCAGAAAGCCTGCCCAAGAAACAAGCAGCCTCTGGAGCTGTGGCCCCAGGACAGCAGCAGGTAACAGAGTCTGCTCACTGGGGAGGGGGATGGTGCCCAGTCAGCCCCCGGCAAGTCGGGTTTCTCCAGGATCCTTTAGGGACATTTGATGATAGCAAGGCTGACCCCAGGTAGAATATACCAACTGTCTTGCCTTGTCCTAATCAAGACACATCTTATTAAAGCACAAATTTCTTTCTTTATTTCTCTCTGGCACAGGAGATTGAACTCAGGGGTGCTCTATCACTGAGCTACAACCCCAGACCGTTTTATTTTATTTTTTTGAGACAGGGTTTCACTAAGTTAGCCAACCTGGCTTTAAACTTGCAATCTTCCCATGTAGCTAGGATCACAGGCATATGCCACTGCCTGTGGCTTCCTAATGCTTTTATAATCTTCTTATAAAAATTAAAAAAAACTTCTTAAAAAATTTTTTTTTTAAAAATTATGGTTGCTTGGAATTGAACACAGGGCCTTATACATACCAGGTAAGCATTCTACTAGTGAGCTACATCACCAGCTCGCTACTTTTTTTTCAGTACTGGGAACTGAACCCAGGAGTACACTACCACTAAGCTATATTTCCTAGCACTTTTTAAAAATTTTTAATTTTGAGGGACTGGGGTTGTGGCTCAGCAGCACAGCGCTCACCTAGCGCACATGTGAGGCACTGGGTTTGATTCTCAGCACCACATAAAAACAAATAAACAAACAAAATAAAGGTATTGTGTCCATCTAAAACTAAAAAAAAATAAATAAAATTTTTAAAATTTTGAGACAGAGTCTCACTAAGTTGCTCATGCTGGCCTTGAACTTGTGATCCTCCTGCTTAGCCTCTCAGCTGTGTGCTGACATGCCCAGCTCCTGCCAGTGAACACAAATAACTCATACTTTACAAAATTATTTAGTAAGCACAATTCACCTTTGGCCTAAACCTGGCTTCCCAATAGTGGTTAAGCCTTTGCCCCTCCAGCGACCCCACCCGAGGCTCCTGGGTACTTGGTCTGTTGTTGGCTTACACCTTTGGTAGTAACACAACAGGAGGGGCTGGCATCGATCCCAGCTCAGCAGTGGGCAACCCACCAAGAGACAGACCTCAGAATTTCTCCAAAGAGTGGGGCTCGGGTATGCTTTGGGTTGTACCTGATCTTTTATCAAACTGTTGTGCTCCAGGCCTTCCAGGGCTCTGAATGATTCAACAAGGACAGCATGATTCAAATTAAACACCCTTTGTCTACCCCAAAAGGTCATTACTCCATCCTGGGGGCTGTCCAAGGACAGACACCTCAAGGCAGACCCTTGGGCTACTTAGCAGAAACATTCCCTGTCTTTGGCTGTGTACATGGGGGTGGGGGGAAAGACCCAGAAAGGGGTCTGAGTTTTACTAGGAAGCCAGCCTTGTCATCTCATGTCTCCAAGTCTCCTGTCTCAAGGTTTCTCAAGGTTCACATGCCCATCTTTTCTTAAAAAGCAACCTTTGTGACTTTGCCTCTGATAAAGATGGTCCCCATCATGTGTCTACTCACTTGTAGAAGGCTTGATTCTCAATTCCACATTTCCAGAGGTGCTTGCAGGCTTCTGGAGTTGGAGCAAAATAAGTGAGAATAATTTTCTTTTCCTGCAAAAAAATTTCACATAGAAATGACTGAGTATGGATGAAGAAATGAAGGGTGAAGTAGCCGGGAAACTAACTCTTGTGCTGCTGGAAGCCCCCAGCAGCTGGCTAGCTGGAAGAGAAGATCCAGAGGACCCACTGGGGCAGAGCTCAAATTCAGTGCATCACCTAACACCTGGCAAGTCCAATCAGTATAAGTCTCAGCTGTCACAAGTTGATCCAGGAGAGCCATTGGTGAGAAGTGGCATTTGCATCTGGAATTTCCGTATATGGAAAAAGAATCTCATTTTGACTACATTTCCTGGAGGAAGGGATCTCTTGGGTGAAAACTCTGGGTGTCATCAGCATACCTGAGAAAGTATGTACTCCAGAAGCTTCCTACCCTTCATACCTCACCTCCAGGTCTTGACTTGATGTTGGCTGAGCATGTGAGTGGCTTAGCTCTACTTGGACCCCATAGACTTGGCTCTAGACTTCAGGAGCCATCGCAGTGCCCCAGCCCTCCCTGAAGAGAAGGAAGCCAGCACTCACCTCTTTCTGACTTACATATAAATAGAAAGTCTTTCCTTCAAATTTCAGCTTGGTCACCTCATTCCTAGAAGCACAAAAAGAGCACTTGTCACCTTGATGTGGGCTGCTGGTTCACAGCTAAGTCTTGTAGATGCACAGCCCACCCCAACTGGAAGGGGCTCCAGGCACAGACACAATTTTAGCCAAAATTAGAACTGAAACAAGACAGCAGCGCAGTGGCCTTAGAGAACAGTTGTTGGAACAGTTCAATCCACAGTTTTCTGGTCAATCACACTATAGTAATAGGGTGATAGGAGGATTTCGGGCTCATCAACAGTGGCTGTAAAAGGGAAACATTTGCATGGAAAGTGAGTCTAGGTAGAGTGTCCGGGTCATTTCAGGATTTGGTTCATAACACAGGTGCATTATCTGGATGGGACTGTCAAATGTAAGATGCCACAGGTAGCTGATGAGGCCAAAGTTCAAGATACAGCAAATAATGAAATACAATGCAACCAGGTTCTGAGGGAGTTGAGTCTTTCAGGTGACTGTGCCACTGGATGGAAAATGCAGTTTAATGCAGACAAATGTCAAACAATCTCAGGGAGGGGGCGGGGCAACATACCAAAGAGAGAGAACAGATTACATGGAACAGTCATGCAGCGTACTGACCAGGAAAGGGGCTTAGGGGTTATTGTAGAAAAATCCTTGAAGCCACCAGCCCAGTGAATGGCTGCAGTAAAAGAGGCAAACAGGATACTGGGGTACGTCACCCGCAGGACAGACACAAATCAGAAGAAGTGACATGGTTACTGTACATGGCACGGCCTAGACCTCATCTCCACACACTGCTTTCAGCCTTGGTTACATTTACAAAGTGAAAAAATTACTGGGGCCTTAGGTGGATGTCCCTGAGAGCCAGAGAACTAGGCCTTGGCATCAGTTGCTGCTCACTTCACTTCTATCTGCCCAGCACAACTACCCTCATGAGCCACAGGCCCTCTACCCCTCTCTGGAATGCCTATTTTTCTGCCCATTTGAGACCCCTAAGGAGGTCTGATTGTGTAGATCTGCTTCAACTTTGCTTCTTCCTCTTGGTAATTTCTAGGGAGGTCTCCTCAATATCCTAGTAAGTAGAAGAAGGGTAGTAAGCACTATGTACCCAATTTATAGCTGGACATACTTCAGGGGACAGATAAATCACTTATTCTTTATGGTCCTGGAAATCATGGTTGGGTCAGGATGATACTCTACAACTTCTGACCAGCAGTTCTGAGTTAGGACCAGTCATGTAGCATTCCCTCCATGTTTGATTCCCTTTTATTCTCCCTTTTAGTCGGTCAATCATCAATCTCACATACTCAGATACACTACATTACATATCCCGTGGTTAATATACAGGCAAGTACACAGATCATTTAGGCTCTATCAAGCAAGATAGAAAGTTCAGGGTTTTCTTTTGAGGGTGAGGTTGGGTTTACATCTGTATTATAAAGTTGAGGGGCTGGGGCTGTGGCTCAGTGGTAGAGCGTTTGCCTAGCATATGGGGGCACTGGGTTCGATTCCCCGAACCACATAAAAATAAGTAAAATAAAGGTATTGTGTCCATCTACAACTAAAAAAAAATTTTAAAAAAATAAATAAAGTTGAGACACGGTGAAGAGACTCCCTGAAGAAGTGGTAGATGAAAGGAAGAAAAAGATCGAGAAGCAGTGTGGCTTCTGGAGGGCAAGGGATAATTAGAGACTATAAGTATCTGTGAGAGTGCTTCTTACTTGTTCCTAGCTAATTGTGTCCTCTAACAGGGTCCTCATGAGCTACCCTAGTCAGAATGTCATTGTCTAAGGAACATTGAATATCCCAGATATATCCAGGCAGCAAATGATGTACACTAGGAGAAATGTGATCCTGCTCATTGTCTTTTTCCTGAAAAGTATTTTGTTGGACAGATTTCAAATCCTCACATCAACACCCAGAGAGCACAATGAGGACCACTTGAGGAAGCCAAGGAAGCTGGTATGTTGGGTAACTCCAGGCAGCAGGCATGTCTGCATGTTTGAATAGCAGTTTCTCTAGCACTGTTTTAGATCATTCACAAGAATAATCTGGGTTAAAAAATGACTGGTGTTCTAAAGAGGGCAAAGGAGGGCAGATACCTACAGCACCCCAGAAGAAAGCTGATTGGAAACCAGCTCTGTACTCAGACCCTTCATATGCTCTTCTGGAGAAGGTAAAGGGATGAAGACAGGGAGAGGCTTTGCTACTGAGTTCTGCTGGACCAGGGAAGCCATTTATCCAAGTCCATTGGAGGAACTGGCCAGCTTAGTCATGGCAGGCTGAGACCTAAGCAGGCACAGAAATCACAGGGACTTAGTAGAATATGCAAAATGTCCTAGGGAGGCTGATAATGTTTGCAGGGGCCAGCCATCCAAAGGGGCTCAAGTATAATTCAAATGGCAATCAACAAATTGGAGTCTTCCCAGCCATAAAGAATAGTGCCCAAACAAAACAAAAACTGGCAGGAGGAAATGTAGTTCTAAGAAGCCGCAGCTGTGGCAGAGGCTCTTGCCTGCTAGAAGTGGGAGTGGAGAGTAGGGGAAGGAAGACAGTGTGGACATGACTCCTGGAGGCGGAAGACACTTAAGGCCTAAAGGGGAATAGGAGTGAGAGCAAGCAGCATCTGAGCTCTTGCAGACCAGTTGCCCACAAAGGAGGTTGGTCTGAGAGGGGGTTGTGCAGAGTAACAGGATGACTTATCTGCCCTAGGGGTCATGGTCTGTGTTGTGGAGTAGATAAGGGAGTTGGGCCATCTACGGAGATGCTCTCAAGCAGCCTTAATAGGGTTGGCAATGGTCCTTAGCAGGTGATGGAACCAAGGACTCAATTCTCTTGGGAATTTTGCTTCCCTAATATTGGCTCCAGCCCCAGGCCTCCCCAGAAATTAAATCTTCTTAGTCTTTCTCTCTCTGGAGAGGCTGTTGGCTCTCAGGGACAACCCTGTGGAAGAATAGGATCCCTAGGAAGAGACCACTACCTTCATCAGTTACCATTCTCAACACAAGGCTTTGGAGAGGGCTCCGAACCATAATTGCCCAATCACAGACAAAGGACATGGGAACCACAGCCCCTCCCCGGTTAGTGAGATATAATGAGCCTGTTTTGGAAATGAAGATACTCACCATTTAATGAAGTGGACCCTCTTGTTTCCTTGAAGAACAACAAACCCAAAAGGAGTGAAGGCCAGAAATGCAGCATTTCCTGACACATCCTGCAACATAGAAAGACTTCTCATTGGGGTGACGCAGGCATAGAGGTGAAAGAGTGAGAAATACAGTTCTTCATAGGGAGGAAAGGTTACTACCTCACAGAAGGTTGCAGAGGCAAGAAGCAGGGCATCTGGAATCACTAGACTATGGTTAGAGTCCCAGCTTTGCCACTCACCAGCTTACTGAGCCTGTTGCCCTTATCTGGAGGCACCAACTTAGAATGTTATGAACTACCAAAGAGAACTCCCAGGCATTGGTGATGAGATTGTGCAAGGGTGTACAATTGTTAAACACAGAGTTACCATAAGATCCAACAATTCTACTCCTTGGTACGTGCCTGAGAGAAATGAAAACATGTCCACACAGAAACTGTACCTGGATGTTAACAGTAGCACTATTCGTTATCATCCAACCAGCAGTAACAGTCCAATCCATTTTGCAGTGGAAAATGTCCACCAATTGATAGGTGAATAACCAAATGACATAGTATCATACATGGAATATTATTCAATAGTAGAAAGGAATGAAAAACCAATACATGCTACAATATGGGTGAACCTTGCAAACATCATGCCAAGTGAAAGAAGTGATCAAGTGTTGAATGATTCCATTTATATATAATGTCCAGAATAGGCAAATCCATAGAGCCAAAAGGAAGGTTAATGGTTTCCAGGGGCTGGGGAAAGAAGTAGGGCAGTGCCGGCTGATGGGTATGGGGTTTCTTTGTTGTGGGGGTCATGAAAATATTCTAAAATTAGACAGTGGTGATGGTTGCTTAAGTCTGAATAACTAAAAGCCACTAAACTACACACTTAAAAGGGTAGATCTTATATGAATTATATATCAAAAAGCTGTTATTAAAGAGAAGCAGTTATCATCAACATGATGGTCCTATGACACTGGGCTCCCTCAGGAAAGTTTAGCTGAAGATAAGCAGTAATTGGCTGAGTAGAACAGTTGCCACCAGCCCTGAGGCCTGAACCAACAGACAGGTTCTCCTGGTCACTGGTCCTCAGTTTGTAAATATCAGGATTGGGTTTCTGCTGAGCAAGTGGGAAGAAGACGTAGCAGAAGGTGTTGATCATGGTTCCGTGAAGTGGAAAAATGAGCTCCATGAGGAAGGAGCTATCTGAAAGATTATAGGGCACTGAGTGAAGTGGCACAATCCTGTAATCCCAGCGGCTCAGGAGGCTGAGAGAGGAGGATCGTGAGTTCAAAGCCAGCCTCAGTAAAAGCGAGGTGCTAAGCAACTCAGTTAGACCCTGTCTCTAAATAAAATACAAAATAGGGCTGGGATGTGGCTCAGTGGTTGAGTGCTCCTGAGTTCAATCCCTGGCACCCCCCATCCCCCCCAAATAAAAGGTTTTGGGGCTTCTTTTGTGACAAAGTTCAGGTAAGAATCTACTATCAGGCTGTGTGGTGATGACAGAGATGACCAGAAAACTAAGCAATGAAACTGGCCAAACATGCCAGAAGAATTTTCTGGCACAGCTCAGGTGATGCTATGGAGTCCATACACCTGGCAGGAGGCTTGTGAGTGGAAGCTGAGGCTGCTAGGCCAGATGAGCCTGAGGGTTGGCTCTCCTGATCCTTCGCCTGCAGAGTTTGCTACCCTGGCATAGATTTTCAGCCTGATCAGCCCTATGAACATAGGGGCCTCTGCAGGGTCTGATGAGCCTTGCCTCAAGGAAAACACAGGTTTGCCTCTTGGAGTCATGCAGGTTTGAGCCTCTGGGCCCAGAGAATAAACTAATTATACATTTCACAAACATTTCTGATTAATGTGTTGTTATCATTGTCCTTCTCTTTGGGTCAAGATCCAGGCACTTGGCTATAAGCGTGGTATCGTTTAACTCATGGGCATAGCAAAAAGTTTTTAAAAATAACTGGAATGATGGGGCTGCCATTGTGGTTCAGTGGTAGAGCGCTTGTCTTGCATGCATGAAGCACTGGGTTCTATTCTCAGCACCACATATAAATAAATAAAATAAGGTATTGTGCCCATTTACAACTAAAAAAAAAAAAGTAAAAAAACAAAACAAAACTGGAATGAAACACTGCATGGCCACAGGGCTGGATTTCCTCCTTCCTGTCATCAGTGCTTGGTGGTGGTTATTAATATCTGAGAACCAGGCACTGCACACAAACACTGTTCCTGCCAGGAGGCACCAGGGCTATCCTGGCTGACTTGGCAGAGATATGGACCAGAGCATAGTGGCCTCTTTGAAGAGAATGTCTGGGAGGCAGCCTGCCTCAGATGGAAGGTGGGTGCCAGGCTTTCTACTCCTTGTGCAAGCAGGATTCAGGGAAGTCCTAAAACTTAGAGACTCCAGGGTAGAGACCTTATTGTGAGGTTAAAAAAAAATAGTTTCAAATTTTCTTTCTTGTGGAAAGAGCTTCAGTCTTGGTGTAGGACCCAAGCTCGGCTTATTGTTATTATTTTTTTCTGCTTATTATTTGCTCTGTAGCTTTCTTAACTTCTCCAAACCTCAGTTTTCCTCATTTGTAAAATGAGGACGATAATACCTATAGAAACACTAGCTTCTGATGTTAGGATGGAGGCCCAAATGCCTCACTGCTAGGAGGTGGCCAGTGGTGTTCTTGGAGAGGGATGAATTTGTTGTACTCATCATTAATCATTCACGAGTTGGGGTAGAACACACCATCCAACATGACCTGCATCCACTCAGCACCATGAAGGGTCACCAAGATGACCAGAAAAGGAATTTTGGAAATCAAAGCACAGATGGATATTGGAAATAGGAACATTGGTCCTCCTCTGCCCAGTCCCCACAGGTTCTACCTGCAGTTATATACAAAGCAGCCTTCTGCCAACAGCCAACCAAGAGGGTCTCCTGATAGAGTCAGGACCATGGCACTCTTGGTTGTAGGGTCCCTGGGGTTATCCTGTCCCTTCTTTAGTCAGTCTTGGATGAAGCCTCTTATTCTTGAAAAACAATAGGAAAGATGACTCCACATGCTCTTCCAGACACTAATAAATCATTTCTGAAAGAGCTAATGGTTGGGGGACCATAAGTCAGTCATGAAAAATCACAGTTTCGAAATACTTAAACTTAGCTCCAAGAAACTAGAATGGAAAGAAAGAGGAGGTGGTAGCACCCTATAAGAGACTTGGTGGCACTTTATGACAGCTCAGAAATGGAATTCTTGGTGGAAACTTGCCATCTGAGTGGCTTTAGTCAAGTTCATCATTTCAGAAGTGAAATCTATCACCCTGTCCACAGCACAACCAAGAGGGGCCCACTCATGGTGGGAAAGTCACCTCACATCCTCTGAAGTCAGGAGCAACTTGTCAAGATGGAGGAAGGGTTTCTTATTTAGAGAGGGGGACAGGGGGCTGGATGATGAAAGTAATGATCCTATTTTAAGGTCAGAGAAACAGTACAATTTTATTTTTGTTATCTAATCTAGATCCTGCTGTAATTAATTTTCTCCTGGTCTATACAGAGCAGATATAAACTGGTAAAATTACATTAAAATTTTTTATAATGATTACAGAAATCTTAAAAAAAATTTTTTTTAGTTATAGACACAATATCATTTTTTAAAAAAAAAAAATTATTTTTACATGGTACTGAGAACTGAACCCAGAGCCTCTACCACTGAGCTACAACCCCAGCCCATGATTCTAGAAATCTTTATAGGTCTGTGTCTTATCAGAATTGATGGTGACTCATGCTTGGTGCCTAAACAAATGCCATATTGGCAGAACGAAGACCATGAACAGTAACAGCAAAAGCACTGCATTGAGACCAGATAACTCTGGGTTTGAGTCTCAGTATTGTCCTAACCAGTAACTTTAAGCATGTTAGTTAGTCCCTCAAAGGGAACTTCTTATCCCCCTCTTATTCCTTATTATCTGTACCTTCAAAGGCTCAGAGTTCTTATCTTAAAATAAGGATATATTCTTGGTAGTGATGTTGTAAAGATGTTATAATGCCAGTGGCTTGGGAGGCTAAGGCAAGAGGATCGCAAGTTCAAAGCCAGCCTCAGCAATTTAGTGAGATCTTGTTTCAAAATAAAAATAAAACAGGCTGGGAATGTGGCTTAGCAGTTAAGCATCCCTGGGTTCAATCCCTGGTTTAAAAAAAGAAAAAAGGTTGAGATAATGTATGAAAGGACCTAGCACATGCAGAGTTTCAATAAATGGCACTTTTGAGACATATATGATAAAAAGGTCAGGCAGAGGCTGGGTATCTGTGATGAGTCTAACTGCTACAGGAGACTCAAGGAAAACAACTAACCTTGGGGCCGGCTTGGATGGAACAAGAAGTTAGTTAAGGCTGGAGAGGCATCAGGGACAGGGAACATGTGCAACAATGGGCTTGGGCAGCTGGGGGCTTCTGCCAGGAGTGGGGAACTGAAAGTTGAGGCAGAAAGCTCGGGACAGGCTTGTACAAGTTTGGAGTTTGGGTCTTACTGCACACCTGCTAGCTAATGGAATGCTCTGGCTCTCCTAGACAGGGTTTATGACTCCTCCTTCTGGTCCCAGGACCAGACAAGGACACTCTGAGCAGAAGGAAACCACCAGTGTGTACAGGACAAACAGCAGCTTCTTAATCTGTCCAGGAAAACAGAGCCCAGCTGAAGCGTTGTTCTGATTTCATTTAATTATCAAAATGATTCCTCTTCTTCTGTCCTCCCTAGGGCTGCATGCCCCAGATTCCCCGGGCCCAGTAATTGCCTCTCTGTTAATAGAAATCATCAGTATTTATTATACCAAGTGCACCAGCTTGTTTCAGCTCTCCTTGTAGCGACATTAAGGGAAGTACTTGGTAGCACATCACTGAAGTGACTCTACTTACTGGTAAGAGTAAAGGCTCCCAAACTGCTCTCCTTGCTCAGGAGGGCTGAGGAAACCATGGCTAGAGCCTAATGAGAGGAGCCAAGGGACCATGTGTGGGGTCTGCCTGCAGACCTGACATAGCCCCCGGTAAGCAGAGGCAAAGGACCCAGGAACAGGGAAGTCCAATGAGATGACCACCCCCACCTCCCCAAAGTAAGTGTGTGGGGCATGTTTTCTGTTTTACATAGGGTACGTACGTGACCAGAGTGTGAATTCTTCCTCTGCTACTCAGGGCCTGGTGAACCTTGATGTCAACAGAACATCAGCCTTCTTGATTATAAAACCAGGAGTATAACATCCAGCCCCTTTTCCCCAAAGCTGGCTGAGGAATAAATTAGAAATGATGCAAAAGGACTTCACTGGGCCTGTGTTGGAAGGCGTGCCACATTCTGCTCTTTTCCTCCCTCCCTTGGTCCCTCCTCCTCCCTCCTCCTTTCCAGGAATTGATGCTGTGGAGATGAGATGATAGGATATATAGGATTGGGTGCACAAAGGGTATGAATGCTGGGTTCTCCCTGCAGCCTCTTCAGCCTCTCTCTGCCCAATGTTGGACAAACTTATCAAAGTCAAGGCTGAGCCAGGAGACCCATATTTGTTGGGTGCATGTGGATTTGGGCTGGTAACCAGTCTGGCTGCCATTCTACATGATTTCCAGACCCTATGGACAATAGTGGAGAATCCCACCCACCTCTAGTTAGTTGTTGTGCTTGGGGTCACTGCCTGCCCACCTCTGTGCTGTAAGCCCAGCTCAGGGACCCCTTTCAT
Source organism: Marmota flaviventris (assembly GCF_047511675.1). Lineage (NCBI taxonomy): Eukaryota > Metazoa > Chordata > Mammalia > Rodentia > Sciuridae > Marmota > Marmota flaviventris. The sequence continues at coordinate 92,403,569 of NC_092499.1, forward strand.
GAGTGGCCTCAAATGGATTAGGCATGCTGGGCTCAAATTCAGACATGATCCCCACACCTTCTACTTAGCCATATCTATCTTTAAGCAGCTATGTCATTTCAGGTCCTGGAGTGACTCAGCAGCTCAGGGAGCACAGTTATTGAACATCTACTGTGTACTTAATCACAGATAAGAAAAGTGAGGGTCAGAAGTCTCCAAAAGCCTCAGTAAGTGGGAGACAAGGACTGGAGCCTTGGGCCAGCTGCCCCCTGCCCCCCAACTCTCACTCTCATGGGGTGTCTGCTGAGAGTGTCTGAGCAGTTGATAGAGGGGTTTAAATTACCTCTGTTACACAGGAAACATTATTTGGGAAGCGTTGCTAATTTGTAAGTATTGGTATATCAATTCTTCGGTATAAACCGGCATGGATATGTTTTCTGACAGTATCGGCTCAAGAACACAGGGGCCAGATGGCAATTGACTGTGCTAGTGGATAGGCAGTGTGGGGTCTGGAAGACAAGCAGCATTTCAAAGTGCCAGAATGTTTTAAGATTCATATTAAATCCTAGGCAAGGATAATTCACCATCATTTCACTAGGGAGCCAAGGAAAACACTGTTCTGTCCCCATGTCACTGTGTCCCATAGTTTGTGCTGAATTGTGTCTTCCTTTCCCCCGGATTTATATGTGGGAGTCTTAACCCCCAGTACCTTAGAATGTAACCTTATTTGAGGACAGGATCTTGACAGAACTAATTAAGTTCAACTGAGGTCATTAGTGTAGACCCTATTCCAATTTAACTGGTATCCTTATAAGACAGGAGATTTTGGACATTTATGAACAGAGGGCAGACTGTGTGAAGACACAGGGAAAAGACAGCCATTTACAAGCCAAGGAAAGAGGCCAGGAACAGATCCTCTGAGGCCCTCTGAAGGAGTCGACCCTGACAGCACCTAGATGTCAGGCTTCTAGCCTCCAGAGCCAAGACAATACATTTGTGTTGTTCAAGCTGCCCGGTCTGATGCTCAGTTATCATGGCCTAGGAAGGGAACACGCTGCTCTTGAAACTTAGTTTCCTCTCACCTCTCAGGAAGATTGATGTTGTTCAGCTTCTAGCTGACACTATCTCCTTCAGATAAGTTGGAAAACTGTTTTTTGTGATACTGGGGGTTGAACCCAGGAGCATTCTGTCACTGAGCTACAACCCCTAGCCCTTTTTATTTTTTATTTTGAGACAGGGTCTGGCTAAGTCGCAGAGACAGACCTCAAATCTGCGGTCTTCTTGCCTCAGCCTCCCAAGTGGCTGGAATTACAGGGGGCACTAACACACCTAGCCACAGCTGGTTTTACGGGCAGTGCTGTAACCTTTTTGGTATTGGAAAGGCAGGCAGAAATGTGGAGAAACTGAGGCAGGGAGTGAGAATTCAAAGCACCAGGGACAGGGGGATACAGTGGAGGGAGGCAGAGAGAGATGTCAGGAAGAGGCCACGGGTCTCTGCTGCTCTCAGCAGGGACTGGGGCTGCTGGTGATCATCTCCAAAATGCCAGATACGTGTGAGTAATTACAGAGATTTCTCTGGGCGCAACTTCCCCAGCTGGTTCCCATCTCACCCTTACAGGCACATAATGGAATTAAATGTGACTCCACTGCAGTTCCTTCTGGTGATGTTCGTCACTACAGTCAATAAAACCCACTCTTAGAAAGAAACTAGATTACGGGTCAGGGAAGGGTGGGCAGTTGCTGAGTGCTTCTGATCACTCCCTGTGGGGGGCCTTCTACATTCCTCTTCTCTTCATTTCCACCAAATTACCCACTGCTGGCCAAGTAGGGCCCAGTTTTGGATTGTTATTTAAATGGACTTCGTTTCTGATGCTCTGACATTTATGTGGCACCACAGAATTATGCAGCATGGAATCCAGAGGAGTTTTCAACCTGAGACATCTTCTCTGGCATCTGTCACTGGAAGAGCCACTCCTGCACACATTGAAGGGGATAAGCACATGGTCCTAAGCATATGGTCCTTTGCTCCTGTCACCCTGTAGAGGAGGCACAGTCAGTGCGGTCTCCCACATGGGGAGTCTTACCTTACATGGGTGAGGATCCACCCCATAAGTCTCCAATGTCTGTGCTTTTCTTAAGAAGTTCAGTTCTGATGTTGCTGGTGTTTGACCACTGGAATAAAGAAAATGACATGATTTCAGGGCTTCCTGTTCTCAGAGGTTCCCCTGATACAAAACTCTCTACAAGAAGTGCTCTGGGTGAGCTACATACCTCCAGTTTTCCATAGAGTATGCTCTTTCCTTGGTTCTAGACCAACTTCAGGGATTCAAGTCTAGGTGCCAAGCCCTTTGCCTGCCACAAAAGTATTTTTTCCTGTCTTGGGTTCACTGGCAGATAGATTTAACTTCAGAGTGAGACAGGCTACATAATAAATCACTGGGCTGAATGTGAACAATAGGGAGTGGTGGAGTCTGTGGCAAACTAGGGAGTACTCCCTGCATCTAATTAGTGCAGCTGCTCCTAAGTGCTGAGATTATAGGCACATGAGAGAGGTGCTAACTTTGTGGTATTTCACAATTTTGAACATTGTGTGTGGGGGGAGCACATCTGTAGCTTCAATGTAGGATATAGGTTTCTCTATAATCTAGGAGATAGCACTGTGTTCCCCACACTCCACAATAGCTCTGCCTGTCCATAGGGTGGTACTATGAAAAGGAAATAAGCTGGAAAAGGAAGAAATCAGCAGTGGATCCCAGCCATCTTTGAAGAGCCCTTTGCATCACTCTCCTCCCAGCTGCCTCTTTTGCAGGTGTGTAGATAAGCTCACCACAGAACCAGGGGCATGATCACCATCAGGCTCGCACATGGGCGTAGAGCCCTGGAAGAGCAGATGGGCTTCTGCAGATGTGGGCTGGGCAGCATGATGTCAGCGATTCTGACCCCCTGGAGGGCAGGACTGAAAGTTGCTCATTTCTAAGTTTATCACTGGCCAAGTAACATGGCAGGGAAGGAAGACATGTCCACCCAAGTGAGAAAGAGGCTAGACTCCCTCCAGAGTCCCTCTGAAGAGGCCTCGCTCAATACCTTTATGTGCCAGCCTCTGTGCTACTTTCTGGAAAATAGACAGAAATAAAGCACATGCCTGGGCCCTCATGAATTCACATCAGAGTTGAAGGGAGCAGACACATTTTTACACTATGAAGGTGAGGCTGAACCTGTGTCAGTAGGTAGTAGTGTGAAGGTATTAGTGTGAAGTTACATCTATCTGCCAGTGAACCCAAGACAGGAAAAAATACTTTTGTGGCAGGCAAAGGGCTTGGCACCAGAGGTGGCCAGAGCATCACTGTGCCTTCCAAGAAGCATCCTCATTCCCTGTGTACAGGGTGGTGGGCAGTGTGGGCTCCATTCACCCTGGATTGGCCAAAATCCCAGGGCCCTCAAAGCTGGCATCATTTCTTGGGGGAAACTCCTGCCTTGAACAAGGTTTGTGGAGTACTCTCCCCTCTATTACTCTGACCTCTATGACCCTCTGGGCAGCTCTTGCTGGACATCCCAAATATATGAATGAGACCTCACACAGGTCTGTTTTATCTGACCTTACCACAAGGGGTCACTATTTCCCCAACACGGTGATGCGAGGAACCATGGGCCCCCTGTACAGGGAGAGATGGAAACACCCAAGATCATAACCTTGATAGGTGTCTCTATTCCTCTGGAGTCTGGAATCTGGCTTGAAACCCACAATGGGAATAGGGACTGTTTACAAAGGCTCAGGAGGCTCCCAAGGCTCAGGAGGCTTTGGGTTACATTCATTGGTAATACCTTAGAGTGGAGAAGGTATGGTGTGGTGTGGGCGGCGGAAGAAAAGGAACTAATTTTCATTTAATATTATCATTAAGAAACACCCCTTCTCCCCAGTAGAGTTCTTCCTCAGAACAGTGAACACACAAACATTTTTAAAGATTTTTTTTTAAGTATGTAATGTGCTAAAACGGTGACATAACATTTTTAATATATATATATTTTTAGTTGTATATGGACAGAATACCTTTATTTATTTTTTTATGTGGTTCTGAGGATCGAACCCAGTGCCTCACTCTATCACTGAGCTACAATTCCAGCCCAGTGACATAACATTTTGCTATTTTATGATATTCTATTGCATATACTGATTCTTTTCATAGTTATCAGTTTGGGTGATCCACTCCATCATGATACATTGAGTGGAGCCCAAACACTCTATTCTTTCTCTTTAAAGTAAGTCTTTGTCACAGATCCTATTTCATGTGGGTAAAAGGATGGATTAATGCTTCTTTATGGAATTCTATAATTCTGGGCAAAGTAAGAGACATTGAGCAAGACAAGACTCCATGTTTGAAACCACTTCTCCCCTGCATCCCTCTATGTGGGGTCAGGGGCTTCAAGCAGGATGTGTAGTGGAATTAGGCAGTGTTAAAAACACAGACCCCCAGATACCCCACTATGTCTGTGAGTCAGAGGCCAGCCTGTGTGATCCATTTTCTGACCAGAAGCTACCTATCATGACACTGCCACAGACTGACATCAGAGTCATACTTTTTATTTATTTATTATTTTTAAAATAACCCAAGTCAACACCTTCTCTTTCTCTCTCCCTCTCTTTCTCCACAATACACGAGATAGATCCCAGGGCCTCAGGCATGCTACCACTATATCACACCCCTAGCCCTATCTTCTTTTCTTTTAAGATTTTCCCTTACTTTTCCACTGTTAATGCTTTCTGTACTTCATTTATCTTAATGAAGCAAATACCTCCCAAAGCCTAATCCCTCTCCATTTCCCCAGCAACGCAAAAGCAACTTTTTTTTTTTTTTTTTTTTGCTTTTAAGCCTTGGCCTAAACCACTCTTCTTGGACAGTGAGCCCACAGAGTTGGGCTTGTGTTGTCAATAGATCACTGACAATGCTACATCCCAGGGGCAGGAAGGGCAGGGAACATCACACACCTGAGTTCTGTCTTGTGAATCTCAGCAATTTTCTTTTCCAGCTTCTCTGAATGTTTCGGAAAAAACTGGAACTTGGAGCTGTAGCCTTCAGGGTGTTTCCCTGGGTCATAATCTCCAATCTCCGCTTTTAAAGGGAGGTAGAAGAATTGTGTGGAGACAGATAAATCATCACTTGCAAAGCAACAAGATATTAACACACACAGTAGCAGCCAAAGCACACATCAGATTTACAAAGGCCAATGGGTCTCAAGCACAGCTGGGCAGAGGGCAGGTGCTTTAGGAGCATGTCCACCTTTGTTTTCCCGGTTGTACTCACTGAGTTGACATTCAAGTCTAAGCAGAGAGAAAGTAGAGCTAACCCTGTGTTCTGAGGTCACCCACAAGTAAATTTGCAATAAAAGAGCATAGGGCTGCACTATGGTCTTCACCATTCAGTCATGAGGTATGGGCCTGGGAGCAATGCTCTATAAGACAGCAGGAAATGGTGAGCTTGATCAGGAAGACAGAGTTCCTGGGCCTGAGATGGGTCAGAAATCTAAAGCTCATTTTGAGGATTTTAGCAGGGACAAAGCTAGTTGATGAGTGAGCCATGATCCACATTTAGAACTCAACCCTTATTCCAAATCAAATTTTTAAAACAGTAAAATTTCAATATTCACAGATGGCTGACCATGTGTCAGGCTATAAGAACCAGACAGTGTCATCAAGTTTAGAAGCACCAAATTCTAGGGCTGATTTCTCAATGTCCTGCTTTCTAAGGCAGTAATAAGTAATTTATTTTTATTTTATTTAGTTCTAAGGCTTTTTCTCAATGAGGGGCTTTCTCCTCTGGCCATGCACAGAGCCGTTCAAAGCTCTTGAGATCTCAGATCACAGAACTCTGGGAGGGCTGTGGACCCATAGTGCTTTCCGCAGCGCTCCAAGTCAGAATCCAGCTTTCTCTATGTGAAGTGCTCTGCAGAGAGCATTCTGGGTGTGACAAAAGGAAGGAGGAGGTTCCAGCTGCTTTGTGGATGTCCTCTCCTTCCACAGAAAGTCATGACTGCTTCAGATAAGAGAGGAGTAAATATTAGGAGGAAAACATGTCCTCCCTCCTCTCACAGCCAATATTGTTCTTGTGGCTTGGGCCTTTTCACTACAATTCTAACTCATGTAACCATGGTCCATTTTATGTTTTGAATATAGCCCTTGCTGCTCTGCCACTGCAACTTATTTTTAAAATGAACATGTTTCTTTCTTTTCCTCTCTCCCTTCTCCTCCCTAATCTCTCCCCTTTTTAACTCAAGGGAAACAGGATTATCTTTTTTTCCCTATCCTCAGCAGGGTTATCTGTCCTTGGACACACACCTACCACAGGAAAGAAGTAATTCAGACTTTGGGGATGGCACCAGCAGATCTCAGATATGATCATCTCCCAAATTAACAAGTGAATTACAACTTCTGACAGAACAGTGGAATGTAGTCTTTGAATCATCTCTGTAAAAACCCCAGCTCCCCTTGATGGGCAGAATCACAGCCTCTGGGACAGGAGTTCCCTGTGCTTCTCCTTTGCTAGCAAAGCAATAAACCTTCTTTTTCCTTTTTCTCAAAGCCATGTCCTCATTATTGGATTGGCACTGGAGACAAGGACCGAACTTTCAGTAACACTCTCAAATTACTTGGGAATTTCTATTACTTAGCAAGAGACTAAAGGTTTCCCCTGTAGTTTGTTAGTGACCTTGAACCTTGGAATAATTTATTTTGATTTTATGTAGAAAGTACCAAATGGAAAACATCAATGTTGGACATCAAGTACTTCTTTGAAGAAAAAAAAATAGCAGAATTCAATATGATTCTCAGGGTAAAATTGAAGAAAAGACTAGAGCTTAAAATTACATTAGATCAGGCCAGGGTTTCTCTTTAAAAAGAAAAGGGTACCCTTTGAGTACCTCAAAATTAGCAAGCACTTGCTAGACTTTCCACTTAGCTGATTTTTAAAACAGGAGTCTGAGAAGTCAAAATGGCAATGGGCTGACTTTTATATTCTTAACACAGTTGTGATATTTTTCCTGCCAGAAGGACTTTAGTTTCTTATTGGAAAGCACTTTCCAGTTTCTCTTTATAAAGTTGCTTCTGAGAGTTCACGTATTTCCAATTAAGAGTTCAGATTCTTTGATGGAAACTTCATGATTTTAGTGTTGTGGTCCAAAGTGATCCAGTTGTAATGACTTTCATTCTAAGGACTAAGAAGTGGCACTTGGGAATCCTCAACATTTCATGAAAGGATAAAGGGACATATGTGAAGAGTGCATGACTCTCCCACTGTTTTTGCCAAAAAAAAAAAAAAAGCCAGTCTGGGCATCTGGGCATCAGCTGTGATGTGAGGCTCAACTCTTACTTATTAACACATCTTGGAAACATTTTCAATGTTGAGCAATCTGAACTGAAAGATCTCTATATAAAATAGATACCAGAATTCATAGACACTTCACACCTTAAGAGATTTGCATGAGAGGATATGAAAAAATTGATTTTGATTACTCTCCAGAGTCTCAATAACGTTATCAACCAAGGGCAAATCTCCTAGAGTCAGAAGGACTTATGGGGCTGGCAGTGAGACCTTAGGAACGGTGTAGGATTGAGTGCTCTCCGTGTTTTCTGGCTCTAGGGAACCTGCACAAAATCCTCCAACTTGGACTCTGTTTCAAGCTATGTACTGTCTAGATCCAAGAAGTAGTCATCTGTGGTAACTGAAATAATGTAATAAGGACTTAGCATGAAAAGCAAATTTATCCTGTCAAAAGTCATTACCTTGAAGGATATAAGCTGCTAACAAGGCAGCATCAGATGTTTTACAGAGGAGGCGGCCATGGTAGAGATCCCTTTTGATCTGTAGGAAGACTAAATACCTGGAGAGAAAACAGAGAGTGAACTAGAAAAGATTTCTTTGATTGCTTTAAAGACATAAATATGTAATATAAACCTATCAAAATTTTTGTCAGGACACTTTTACTACATTTTTAAAAAATCTCAAAACATACCATAGAAAAAAAATGCATTTTTCATTTCCCTAGAGACTCCTTCAAACACTTTGCTTTGAATTGGTTTGAGGTTAAATTCAAAACAACCCGTCCACTTCCCTGGGCAGCTCAAAATATAAATGGCACTTACTGGTAAAAGCCCTGTTGCTCCATCTACCCCCAACCCCTGGCCCCAGTGCTGGGATTTGGAAGGAGCCAGCCTCATCATCCAGTAATGAAAATGAAAACCATGCCATTAGAGATGGACACACTGGGCCTCCTTGTGCCTTTGGAATCGAGTAGACCGGTGGGTGCACTGGGCCTCCTTGTGCCTTTGGAATCGAGTAGACCGGTGGGTGAAGGGACTAACTCAAGAGTTGGGCCTTGGTTTGTTGACAGAATCTGTCCATATGTGGAAACAGCCCATGATTATTGGGACAGGTAAACCAGACCTCTCCAAATACGAATAAATTATAAGAAGAGGAACTGGTGAAGGAAGCATGAAAATCAAACAGAAACCTGTGGCCAACATCTCTTCAAATATATAACCGGGCCTTGGTGGAGGCAGAATAACAAGAACAGGAGCTAATAATGGTAACTGATACATGCTGAGCACTCACTGTCTGCAGGTCCAGGTGTTAGGCACTTAATTAATTTTCTGGTACCAGGGATTGAACCCAGAGGTGCTTAACTACTGAGACACATCCCCAGTCCTTTTTTACTTACAGACAGGGTCTCCCTGAGTTAGACCTCACTAAATTGCTGAGACTGGCCTTGAATTCATGATCCTCCTGCCTCAGCCTCCAGAGCTGCTGGGATTACAGGCATGTGCCACCATGCTCAGCACATACTTTATATTTAATATCTCATTTAATTCTTATATAACACTTTGAGACAGGCACTATTGCTAACCCCATTCTTCCAGATAATCTGAGGCATCAGTGTTTCTCTCATGGACACACAACTAAGTAACAAAGACAGAATTCTAATTTGGAGTTGCTGGACTCCTGAACCAGCTCATGTTTTACTGCCCTCCTTGTACTCTAACTGCTTTGTAGTTTCACAAGTAATGGAATGCACACTGTCACAGTGGAATGGAATTGATAACTTCACATTTTGAAATGCCTTTACAAGGGATGTGATCTTGGATGATCATAATCTTCCTAAGAAGAGCAAACCTGTGAGATTAGCAGGTCCGCCAAGCCCTCAAGTGGGTTACCTCTCATGGTGGCCCCTGGCCAGGGAGCCTCTGTGGTATTTTAAAAATACATGCTCAAATGATTTGATATTCCTCATTTCATAAGGTAGAGCTTAATTCTCCGCTTTTTGAGTGTGGATTGGACTTTATGACTCCCTTCTAGCAAAAGAACAAAACAGAAGGGAAAGGTCTGGCTTTTGAGACCAGTTCATGGACTCGTTTAGCTTCCTCCTCACACTTTTTCTTGGATCACTCATTTTGTCTGCCTAAGCTGCTGTACAGAAAGGCCCATGTGGTGAGAAACTGAGGCCTTTTGCCAAAAGCCAGCAAGGAACCGAGGCTTTCTGCCAACAGCCATGTGAGTGCACCATCTTGGAAGAGGATTCTCTAGCCCCAGTCAAGCCTTCAGATGACTGTAGTCCCTGCCAGGCTCATGACTGACCCTGGGCCAGAACCACCCAGCTAAGCCGCTCCTAAATTTCTGACCCACAGAAACTCAGATAATAAATGTTTGTTATTTTAGGCTAGGCTTTGTGGTACTCTTTTAGTTAGCCATAGATCACTGCAGCGTCCCTAGGGAAGTAATGGGAATGTAATGAAATTCCCTTAAAATTCCATCAGTCGGAACCAAAAGAAATTGGGCCTCCCTTAGACTATTGGAGGTTTCCATTGTTTCTGTTTTCAGACTGAAGAAGAAAATAATTCCATATTCTTTATCATGTAAAACTGCTCTTCAGGATATAGTTGCATATCAGCAATATCAGCATCACCTGGGAGCTTGTGGAGACTCAGACTATTAGGTCCGTCCTACACCAGCACTTTTTAACAAGATCCCCAGGTGATTGGTACGTAGATGAAAGCTTATGAAGCAGTGTCCTAAGAAAATTCTAAAGCATCCTCTTACCACATTGGGATGGACCATCTTCCTCAAACCAAAGGGAAGGTGAGAATGGTAGCTTGGACGTTAACAAGAACCTTTTTCCCTCCTCCTACCAAACCCACTCTGCCTGAGTTTGCCAAGAAAAACCGAAGGAAAAAAGAGTAATGCTGAGTGAATAATTAAGATGGATCTACCAAATCAAGCTTGTCTTCACTTTGCTTCCCACAGTGAAATGCCACACGGCGTGTGGGAGACAGCAAGCTAGCACTTCTCTGCCTCTCACTGTTCCAACTCCCACCTTCCCCAGGCTTTGGCAGGATGTGGATGCAAACCTTTTGCCCCTTACTCACTGATCACTCCCCAGGCCTGGATTCAACCACCAATCCTCCCATGCTGTTCTGCTCATCGGTGCCCAATACTCAGGGACAGAACATACTGGACTAAAGGAGATATTTAAAAACAAATCTGGGCAGGCAAAGGAACATCCATCCTCCTGCGGGGAGCTCTTCAGGGTCTGTGTGCAGGGGTGCTGCTGTGGTTTGCAAAGACCCCACTAAAGCTTCCAATTGCAGCTCCCAGCCCCACTCCAGGGGGGAGATGCTCCCTCACACTGAGAGCTGTGGTCTTGATGGGAGCTTGGCAGGATCTCAGGTCAACCAGAATGGAGACAAGTCTCTGCACCGTTGGGGCCAGGGGTGGTTCCTATTGACTTCTGGTGATAGGACAGCTGTAGGGAGTTCAAGGATAAAGCCTCTTTTTTGGTACGAGGGATTGAATTCAGGGGCATTTGACCACTGAGCCACATCCCCAGCCCTTTTTTGTATTTTATTTAGAGACAGGGTCTCACTGAGTTGCTTAGTACCTTGCTTTTTTCTGAGGCTGGCTTTGAACTCATGATCCTCCTGCCTCAGCCTCCTGAGCCACTGGGATCACAGGCGTGCCCAACCTGGCTCATGGCATTCTTAAGCAAGGGAGGGGAGAGGGAAGGGAGGGAAGGGGAAGGAGGGGCAAGTCCAAATCCTAAAGAAACAAACCACCTTCTTTAGAGGACAAGAAGAAATGAGCTCATGGAAGAATCCACGGATGGCTTCAAGAGACAGTGTGGCACAAGCCTGCCCCTTTCTTTTCTGCCACAGTGACAGGAAATAATGCACAAGGGAACAGAACTGAGACCTCACTCTTATGGAATGAACATTTCAGTGGGGGGAGACAGATAGCTATATGGTAATCAAGGTGATAATGATGAAGACCCACATTTACTGAGTGCATTCTGGGTGCCCCACACTGCACTGTTCTACATGCTCACCCCTATTTATTTATTTTTATTTTTTTTTCTTCTTAGTTGTTGATAGATCTTTATTTTATTTATTTATATGTGGTGCTGAGAATCAAATCTAGTGCCTCACACATGCCAGGCAAGTGTGCTACTGCTGAGCCCCAGCCCCAGCCCTGCACACCCCTATTTATATCCAAATATACTTATGGTAACTTTTGAAATAAACATACACTTTTAGAGTTCTGTTGTTTTGAGAAAACAGGTGACTGATTAGAATGTTTGAAAAAAAATACACATTTGTACATATATATGAATGCATATATAAAGGATACATAAGCTTTAGATTATGATTTCCAACTGATTTTAATGCACCTGTATCAATTTCACTGAAATATTCACAGAATTGAAAACTTGGGACTTAATGAGCTAATCTTTAAAACACTTCTATGAGATAACTGCCATTCTTGTTCCCGTTTAATAGACGGGGGAAACTAAGTGCTCATGGATACTGTTGCTTGTCCTGTCTATAAATTAAGAATGATCCAGGATTTGAACCCAGGTCTTTATGATTTCTTAAACCAGGGGTTAGCAAATTATGGCTCACTGCCAGACTTTCTAATGAAATAACATTTTATTTGGATACAGACTTGCTCATTCATTTATGTATTGTCTGAGGCTACTTTCACACTACAATGACACAACTGAATAGCTGAGATGGAGAAGGTATGGCCCCCCCAAAACCAAAATACTTACTATCTGGCCCTTTATAGAAAAAGTTTGCCAATCCATTTTAGCCTAAGCTAGGCTCAAATGATGTTCACTGAAAGAATAATTGACCTAATGACTCCATTTGTTATGGTTTAGATATTAGGTGTCTGTCCCCAAAAAAGCTCATGTATGAGATAATGCAAGAAAGTTTAGAGGTAAAATGTTTGGGTTATGAAAGCCTTAACCTAATCAGTGCATCGATCCCCTAATGGAGATTAAATGGATGGTGACCAAAGGTAAGTAGGGTTTGGCTGGGGGCAAGCCTTTGGGGTACATATATTTTGTACCAGTGAATGAAGTAGTGGCTCTCTCTCTGCTTCCTGGTGTGATGTCTTGAGCCATTTTCCTCATCATGACTTTCTGCCATGATGTTCTGCCTTACTTAGGGCCCTGAGGAGTGAGCCAGCCATCTATGGACTAAGACCTCTGAAACTATGAATGCTAAATACACATTTTCTCCTCTAAAATTGTTCTTGTTAGTTCCTGTTGTCACAGTGGTGAAAAAACTGACTAAAATGCCATTGATGAATGTACACAGTCACTCACTGTATTAAGTCTTTCGAGCCCCTGGTGTGTGGCAGACACTTTGCTTCCCTGTAAGGTGGGGCTCCACTTGTACTCTGTTTCCTTCTATCACTTGATCTTTCCAAAGAGTTTATATACCTGCAGTCCCGGAGAAAGCTAAATCTGGTGCCTAATCCCCCATTTTATCAGTCTTCTCTCCAGCCTAGACAAGAAAATCTATTTATTACTTTTAAAAATGACAAAAGAAATTAATCAGGATTTGGAAACCAAATTTATCCTCTGGGAAGAATCCAAGACATGAATTGAAGTGCAGTTCTTCACTCCCTGCTTCATCCCCTTTTCTCAATCTGGCTTTATAGGAATGGCTGAGATGGCAGTGAAATTTAGGACCGACATTGCCAGGAAAAAAAAAAAAAAAACACACTGACAGCTAAATTAGTTTGGCAGGAAGGTGGGATAAAGGGATCTAAGCCAGGAATGAATTATGGGTATTGAGTGAGGCTGGGGAAGGTATCTACTCTCTTAAGATCAGTAGGGACATGAATGAGAAACACAGCTCATTCCATGGCCCTGCAGAATGCCCCAGGGAAGGGGTGGCATGAACAACACAAATCAGGGCAAGGCACCCTGTGGTTCATGCCACTGTCAATGCTGGGAAAGAAGGCTGGTAAGGTGAAGAGAGGGGGAAATTGTCCAAGGTGGTTAGCACGCATGCATGCAGATGGGAGAGAAGCTCATAAACCTGCCAGTGTCCAGGTTTGCTGACTTGGTGAGAGGCCTGGCCATGGTCCCAATGCTGCACTTACATGGAGCATGTAATCAATCTAGCAGCAAACACATTGAGCTGTTGCTCGGAGAAAGGCTCACTGGGGGTATATCAAGAAGCAAAATACACTAGTATAGTAGTTAATCCTGCCAACAATCCTAAGAAGAATAGATATTATTAGCCCCATTTTATAAATGAGTTATCCAAAGGTCAGAGAAGTTAAATATCATGTCCGGGCCCAGTAGCCAAAAAAAATAACTTGTTGGACCTGAGCTCCCAGGTTTATTCTGCTTCTTGGGTAGGAGGGTCTGAACATTAATATGAGATAGTGACATTTGATTTGGAAAACTGTATTAAGAACTCCTCCTAAAGACCAGTAGAACCACATATTTTTGTCTTTCAATCAAGGAAAGCCATGTTACTTACTGACAGCTCACAGATTTGCGTTAGATCAATCCTTTTAGCCCCACTGTTGGTTCAGTGAAGTGGAGACCAGGTAATCCTGATTTTGGTGTTAGGATGTGAGGAACTGGGCTTTCAACAAGAACATGTTAAGTTTGTTTGGGAAATGTGAACAGGCACACAGGGGTCTCCCCTGGCACCTTCAATGAGGGCTAGGGCTCAGAGCTGAAGTGGACTAGCACTTTAACAAAACTCCCCTCTGGTTAAGTTGTGAAACATAGTGGTTCTGCTCTCATTTACTGTCTGAAGCTACAGGGTTGCTTATTAATATGGATGGGGTTAGTTTTTTTTTTTTTTTTTTTTTGTAGTTGTAGATGGACAGAATGCCTTTACTTTATTATTATTATTTTAAAAATTTTTATGTGGTGCTAAGGATCGAACCCAGTGCCTCTTGCATGCTAGCTCTACCACTGAGCTACAGCCCCAGCCCCTGGGGTTAGTTTTTAGACACAAGTGGGAGTCACCCCACTTTTATGAGCATAGGTAGAGCCTGCAGTTTCTATGCCCCACAGGGAGCATGGGGTTTGGTTCTAGCTACTACACACCTCACTATCCTCAGTGCTTTAAAGTAAGTGGGTGCATCTTAAAGTAAGTGACTCCATCAGAGGAAGATTCCCACAACCCATGCTGGGCGCATGTAAGAAGCCCCTTCCTTCCTTGTGCTACTTATTTTCTTTATACTGCTTCCTGTTCATTGTTCTTTTCTTTTCCATTTCCTGATTTCCTTTCTTAGGGAAACTTTTGCTCTTTTCTCTTTCCCTGGTCTTCTGTTTTGTTTGTTTTGGTTTTGTTTTTTGCACTGGGATTTGAACCGGGGCCTTACACATGCTAGGCAAGTGTTGAACCACTGAGTTGCATCCTCAGCCCTTTTTATTTTATGTTATTTTATTCTGAGACAGGTTTCTTGCAAATTGCCCAGGCTGGCCTTGAACTTGCAATGCTCCTGCTTCAGCCTCCAAAGCAGCTGGGATACGAGGTGTATGCCACCACACCTTTTGCTCTTTTCACCTGATGGAAAGCATGCTCTTCAGAATGGCAATGAAAATAAGTCTATATTATTCCTTTCTTTTTCCCTCTTTCTTTTCTTTGGGATTTTCCTAAGTAGTTTAGGATCCAGAAATAGATCTCCAAGTCTGTGCAGGACAAGCCATTGATATGACAGCAATAGCCTCATTCCTATCTTTGCCATCTCTAAGATTGCAGAGAAGGGATTTGAGCTGTTGGTGCCATCTCTTCCTCAGTTCTACAACTCCCTGGCATTACTCTTCGCCTATGGCCCCCACCAGCTATAGGTAATATCAAGATTTTGCTTATGTTGAAATAAGGACTCCCTGTTATAGAGAGGTCCTGAATCTTTGAGGTGAGAGAGGTGAGACTTTTAGTGTGAATTTGGCTCCGATGTACAAAGTCCTAGGGAAGCTCTGAAGCTCCTATTCACTCACCCTCTTGCAGGATGGTTGTGGGCACACAGGCTCTTTCTCATCCTTGAGTGGTGCTGGACGAGATAGAATTCATGTTATGTAGTTGTCTGCCTGCCTCAGAACATGATCCTCACAATAAAGAGTTTATCACGGACCTGTTCTAATGGCACACCAGAGTTTACACAGTTGGATTTAGAATCTTCCGTATTTCCCAGCCTGTCTTTCAATATCAGGCCTTGGCTCTTCCTCCACTAGACTTTTGGAGTCTATCTTCCAAAATAAGAAGCAACCCAGCTTTCTCCAAAAACGTCTAAAGCAGCCACATCATAGGTACCAGAAAGATGCTTTTGATTATTTAGTTCCTCTAGACCCCTTCAGAGTGAGCAGGCAGAGATGAAGTATTCACATTTAAAGGAAGTTCATGCTGCTCTGGTTCCACTGAGGGTGAGCTAAGAAAGAATGTGGCAATGAAATACAGAAGTGGGTTCTTGTAGAAAGGGTTTCTTTCTAAATAGTTCCTTCATAAAGAGTTAGGAGTGTCCACATCAGAGGATCTGAGGTCACAGCCCTTTCTGACAGGTCTCAGTAGCTGGGGGCAGTGTGTGCAGCCTCACCTTGTTATTTCTTCTTTCAGAGCAGCAGGGTCTGTGGGGTAAAATTTCACACGGAAGCACATGGTGAATGGAGGCTGGGCTGCAGAGAGAAAGGAATCCATTAGGGGAGACCCTCTCTCAGAACATGTCCCCCCAATGTGCTGAGGCTGCTGAACCTCCAGAAGAAAATCCTCAATTAGGGCCAGCTTTTACTCAGAGGAGGGGAAACTTATATATGTAGACTTCTGACATTTGGGAGGCGCGTCCACCCGCCCCAAGGGTGAGGCTTTAGTTTTTTTCATACAGAATACTTACATCTCAGCTGCTTCACAACCGACTTTGTAAACTCCAACCAATGCTGAAACAGAGAACGCAGGACATGAAAACCCTAATGAGAAGCAGTGTCAAGTGTAACTTGTTTTATCCAATTGAAATAACTAGACAGATTATAGCCTAGGGTAAAAGCTGTCCAAAAGCTTGTGAAATATAGGCTCGGAGAGTAAAGAGTGATATGATTTTCTGAAATAAGCGCCCCATGGAGCCAGCTGTGAGGCAGGGAATAGCTCCAGCTTTACATGCCATCTCTGGGCTTCCCTGCAAAGTCTGCCTTCTTTATAAAGCAGGGTGCCAATGTTCTGAGCCATGTTCCTGGCATGCCAGCAGGCATCAATGACTGTACATCTGTGTGGTGGGGACAAAGGCCCACCCGGCCTAAGCAGGGAAATGCTGCGCTCACTGGGTGTTGTGTGTTGGGTACTGAATTTGTTTTTGCGAGGAGTGGGGGGCAAAAGAGTGGGATAGAGGCTATTGGCAGCAACTCTAGAAAGTATTGACAAGAGGAAATTTCATAAATGGAGAGAAGTCAGAGATGGCTGGCATATATTTCCATTTTTGTTTGAATAACATAGATTGCCAAACCTTGTGTTAGAGAACACATACTCATGATTCCTTGGCATACGGGGATGTTTAAAGTCTAAGTTTCATAAGATAATTAACCACAACCAATGTGTAGAATTCTATCCTGTTCCCTGGGATGTTCATAGGATACAGTGGTGATACATTTTTACCCATGCTACTTATGTTTTGGGGAAGGAAGCAACAAGATCATTCTATATCTGTTTCTTAATTCTACATGGGTCCTTCATACAATTTATTATTGATATTTTTTGCTTTTATGCTAAGCAGGTAACTTTTCAATTTGCAGAGGGCTACAACTGCTATTATTTGGGTTTTGATTGCCCATAAGTAGCTTAAGGCCATAGATGTAGGCTCCAGGAGGGCAGGAAACTATCTTAATTACCACCTGTGCCTAGCACAGTGCTCAACACATAGCTGCTAAATGGACAAGGGGACTGGGTCCACGCTTTCCTTTTTTCTGGCTATTTCCCTTTAGTGTAATGTCTTGGCAGAGTCCTCCCTCTGGCAGGAAAGCGGCCAAGGCCATGCAGACGGTATCCTGGCCTCCCTCAATTCCCCGCTCTTACCTTCTGGGCTGGGCTGTGGGTCATGTAGTTAATGGACCCACTAAGAGCCAGTTCGTCCGTCAGCTCTACATGGATAATCTGGGCTGACATTCTGCTCTCTTGCTTCCTCTGATCTGAGTTCCCACGAGGCTGGCAACTCATTATAGCCACTCAATGTGGTTAAGAGGTCCTTCTCACATTACATGGCCCACCGTGGCTCCGCTTCGCAGGGAAGCAAAGGCAAGAGATGAAATTGTACAGAAACAACTGGGGTTCCAGGCTGTGCCTGTGAAGGCGGAGGAGGCCTGTCTGTTCAAAGCACACCGGAACTGTGAACAGTGAAGGAACATAGCAAATGTCAGGGGCTCAGTAAACAGAACGCCCTAGCCATTAGACTGAGAGATTAAAAGAAATAAACAAAGGAAGATAGAAATTAAAAGGAAGGACTCTGAAAAGGCATTATCAGCAGAGGGCAGAAGGAGCTGAATGACAAAAAGGCAACTCCCCTTGGCAATAGCTGGAGAGAAGACTTTAGCTTGTGTGTAGTGAGAACTCAAGAAAGGACTGAGGCTGGAGGAAGTTAGGAAGGGCTGGGAAGGGAGTGGAAAGCTGTCACAGCCTGTCCAAGGGGTGTTAAGGGTCCAGTGGAGAACTCTGAGGATCCCAAGAATATGATAATGCCCAGAGTTGCTTTTTCAGCTGCCTGGTTAAATCTGGGTCCCAGAATCCCTAGCAAACTAATAATGTTAGGCTCTGGGAGAAAGGATCAGGAGAGGAGGAAAAGAAGATTCACAGAGGGAGGTTTCCTGCTGCATTTGAGTAAATGGGTCACAGTGATACAATCTTCAGACACTGGGACTTTGAAAGGGTGCACTGGAAAGTCAAAGGAAGGCAGAGGCTCTAGGTCTGAGTCAGAAACAATGGGGAAGGGGCATGAGGGCAGCTCCTTCAGGAGAGACAAGGAGAGTTCCAGACATATGGAGACTCCTACTGAGCAAGCAGTGATGTGGGGATGGACCCTAGCGCCAGGTTGTGACTACCTTTATACCCTGGGGAGCTGGGAGCTTACTTCCTTCACCTCCACTATGAATTGACGGAATAGGGTAACTTCTCTTTACCAGTCTGTTTGCCTAAGACCCTCGACGCCCTCTCAAGCCTCTGCCAGCACAGCACCCCCCAACCCCCAGTTGCAGAGTGCACTGCTTGCCACGGCTGCCAGGTGTGATTCTAGTGGGGCATCTGAGAAACCACACAGGCTCTGCATTCAGACAGGTCTGAGCTTGAGACTGGCTTTGCTATTTATCTTGGTTGGGGGTTACTTAACCTGTCAGAGACTTCACTGACTCACCTGAAGAATGGGTATCATAATTACAAACACTGGTCTCACTAATCTTACGGATTACATGAAATAACATATGTGCAGCTCTTAGCTTAGTGCCTGAGACAACTCAGTGTTCAGTGTTCATCAGCTGAAAGGGCCTGGTGTGTGTTCACAGTAGAGCCTGGCACACAGTAGGCATGTCATAAATGTTTAGTCCTCCTCTTTCCCATTTCCTTCTCTCTCTAGCTCTTCTACCTTTTAATCTTTACCACCTCCATGTATGTTCTGATTCTCCTCAAGTACATTCTAGTCTAACTAAAAAAAAAACAAACAAATAAATAAATCTACAGGACACATTTTGCCCTTTCTTTTAAAAAATATTTATTTTTTTTTAGTTGTAGGTTGACACAATACCTTTATTTTATTTTATTTTTTAATATGGTGCTGAGGATCAAACCGAATGCCTCACGTATGCTAGGTAACTGCTCTACCTCTGAGCTACAATGCCAGCCCACATTTTGCCCTTTTTGTTTCACACACTAGAACCTCTAGGAAATGAATAGATTTTAGGGTAATGGACCTTCCTTTTTAGGGACAGAAAGCTCGGACCAAACAAACACACACTAGATATAACAAAGTGGTCTACCATTTTATTGTGAATGGCTCCTACAGTAGGGTGAGGGACATGTAGCTTCCTAGTATCAACGTACTTTTTCTGGCCTTCTGCTTAGTCTAGAGCTAAGAAGCGTATTTATGTCATTGAGTGGAGCTTTTATAGAGTGAAGGGCTGACCTCACCACTACTTCCCAAACACTGACGCTGCTCAGAACTCTGGGGGCTGGGAGGAATGAAACACATCAGAGAAAAGCTGGGGCAGGGCTAGTCAAAGGAAAGGGACATGGTCCTTTAGATTCTTTCCTGAAGCTCATGTGTTTAGTACATAACCCTAGATGTAACCTGCAAGACAAAATGGTTCAGGGCATCAAAGAAAAACAGCACAACTTTGACATGGTGAGGGGCATATCCACTCAGTGTCATGACCCCCCACAGTGCAGAGATCTGCCCCCTGAAGATGGTGGAGACAAACCCCATGTTTGAAGCTGAAGGAACTCCTGGACCCATAAAAGGAGGGCCCTCTGGTATTTGTGATACTGTTTTTTTGGAAAATGGCAGATAAACATGGGTGGTGAGAGGCTGGATGCTTCTGCATATTTTCCCACTTTAATGTGGATGTGAAGAGCACATCCCCACAGACAGCGAAGGGAGGATGAACAGAAATTATAGCAACTGCAGATATGGGCAAGATGGGCAGATGGAAGTGAGAGATAGGGCACTCTAAATCATTAACTCACTCATCCCTTCCTTCTTCAGAAAATGCTCCTTGAGCATCAACAACATTCCCGGCTCTGTGCTGGTTACATGGAAGACAGTGATGAGTAACATAATCTAAGTCCATGCCCTTGGGGGAACTCACACATTTGCAGGGAACACAGGTAATTGCAGCAAGGTATAATAAGTACTATGGCAGGGCACAGGTCCAGAGAAGGCCCTTAATACAGAGCAGGGTTAGAGAAGACTTCCTGAGGAAGTGAGAGTCCACGGTAAGACCTTAAGTGTGAAATGGAGGTAGCCAGAAGGAAAGTGTGGAGTGCAGAGAAGTGAGGAAAAGGAGAAGCATTTTCCAGCAGCAGAGCTGCAAAGATGAAGGCTCTGGAAAGAAGGCATGGTGCGTCTGGAGAGCCACAGCATTGTCTGGCTTCACTACAGTAGGGAGGAGAAGGTCAGGGGAGGTGAAGCTGGAGATGAAGTAGAGGCTAAGGATAATGGGCTTGTTCCTGTATCTGTCTGGAGCATCACAGTCTTGTCAACGCCTGCTATCTGCAGAACTGCCTTTGTTACACAGAGCAGAGCTGGAACTGCAGGATGTGCAAGGTTCTGAAGGGCTCATGTCAGTCTCTCTGTCCTGCCAAATGGGGTTGACGTGGTGCCTCAGTGAGGCCCTGCCTAACCAGAATATCGAATTACAGTCCATTTACTAGAAAGGGGGCAGGAAAAGCCCACCCAGTGCACTTGGCCCTAAGACCATGACACTATCCCATCTGCTGTGCCTCAAACCAGGCTACTTTGGGCAAATCACTTAAGCTCTTTAGGCTGCCATTTCTGCATTTGTAAAATGCCAGGCTTCTCTAGATGAGCCCTAGCTAAGGTGCTTCCAGGTCTAATGCTATGATTTAAAGCAATGGCATTCAAGTGCAGGGTCTGGCTGGTCCTTGACTCCCAAGGCTAAACTCTGAATATGAATAACAATTTAAGAATTCAGGCTTATTAACTGACCTTCTGCTCCCTTTGTGCTTTGAATTTTGACTTACCCGCTGCTTATCTGGGTCCACAAAGCGGATCCCAAAATAGTCTTTCTCAAGTAGGTTCAGGTGGTGGCAAAGAAGGTCAAACAGGTACTGGCCTTTGGCATCTCTCTGAAAAAAAAAAAAAAAAAGCAAGCTCCATTGAGAAATGAGTGGTCTTCTTCAGCATGACTTTGTTTTTATAGTCATTAAAAACTGTTTATAGCTGTTGCATATGGAGATAAAGAGGGCACATGTTCACAATTGGGTCCTGCATTAGACATTCTCTGGAATTCTGAGGCTTTCAGCACTTGGAAGGAGCCCAACAACCCCTCCTGCCCCCCATCCCCACCCTGTGTGCTCCCCCCTCCCCCTGCCCTCCCCCACTAAAATGTCAAAGAATTCGGCACAGAGTCAGTAAGCCAAGTTCCAATGTCTAATGCACAAATATCTCTTAAACTGGGAGGAACAGGCAACTTCAGCTTGGAAGAGTTAGTTTCGCTTCTACTTTAGTCTCCCTGTGTACCAGTTTCTAACCCCAGAAGCAACCCAACTTCTTGTGTATCTTTTATGTGATATTTTCTACATAGGCAAACCTATATATGTGGACATCTCCTCTTTAAAATACATTTTCAAACTTTTTTTTTTTTTTGGTACTGAGGATTGAACCCGGGGTGCTCAACCACTGATCCACATCCCAGCCATTTTTAATATTTTATTTAGAGACAGGGTCTTGCTGAGTTGCTAAGTGACTCGCTAAGTTGCTAAGCCTGGCTTTGAACTTGAAATCCTCCTGCCTTAGCCTCTCAAGTCACTGGATTTACAGGCATGTGCCACCACACCTGGCATCTTCACACTATTTTTTTTTTGCAGTGCTGGGGATAGAACCCAGGTCCTCACACATGCTAAGCAAGAGCTCTACCACTCAGCTACATTCCTAGTCCCTCTTTGCAGTAAATTATTATTATTATTATTTATTATGTTGACACTGGGGCACTTTACCACTGAACTACATCCCCAGTCCTTTTAAAAAATTTGTTTTAAGTTTCTCAGGGTCTTGCTAAGTTGCTGAGGCTGGCCTGGGACTTGAGATTCTCCTGTCTCAGCCTCCTCAGTCACTGGGATTATAGGCATGTGCCACCGTGCCTGGCTGTAGCACAATTTTATATTTTACTCTGTTTCTTGTTCTGTTTTTTTTCCCCCCCATTTAGGATATCTTGAAAATCCTTCTATAACAGTGCATACTAACATGCCTCAGACATTATCCAGTTCCACATTGATGGAATTTGTTTTAATCTATTACAAACAATGTGATAGTGAACATTCAGTGATCTTTAATTACACTCCTCACTTCTGTTTCACATTGCCAGGGTCTTTCCATTGCTCTCAGAATAAAGTCCTATCTCTGGTCATGGCCTGTAATGCCCTATGTAGCCTGGCTCCTGCCTTCTCTTTGAGCTCATCCCAAATCATTCTCCTTACTGCATTCTTGCTGTGGCCTGTTCCTGAACACACCAAGGCTTTTCTGCCTGTGTCTTTGTCTTCCCACTGCCTGGCATGCTCTTCCTATAGCTCTTCTTAGCCACTCTTATCCTTGAAGTCTCAGTTCAAAAGCCCCTTCTGCAGAGAGGTCTTCCCCTAAAGGATGGCCTTTCTCTAGCTTTCCATCTCATTATTCTGTTTATGGTCTTCATAGCACTTATAATAGTCTGTAATTATCTTTTTGACTTGTTTACTTATTTGTTGTCTGCTCCTTTTTGAGACTAATTTTCATGAAAATGGGGCCTTTCCCCAGGTCAGCACAGGGCCTGATAGAAGGCAGGAGGTCTTCAATGGTTATTTGTTGAATAAATTATTGAATGAATAGCAGGTAGAAGGTTGGCTACAAGGTTTTACAAAACGTTAAGATGTTAGGTTGTTTATAACCCATAACTTCTACTTCAGAGACCTGCTTGAGTATCTAGGATGACTGGAAGAATGACTTGCAGGGAACTGTCAGAACATCTGAAGGCCTGCAAATCATCCATCTCTAGGCCTGTCCCCCATGACCTCTGTAGTTCCGCTGACTCACTCTGGCCTGTCCATGTCTAACTTTGTATCCAAATTGAGGCCGTCTTATAAGATCCAAAGATCTCACCTATACCAAGGTGAGATTTATATGTGTACCAGGGCCGTGGTACAGAAGGATCTGGCCTGGTTCCAAGAAACAGGTCTAAAGACATGCCTGTTCATGAAAGGTTTACACCTTCCCTCAGCCTCTTCTGCTGGCTCACCCTACACTATTGAAGGAGAACTAGGGCAGGATACCAAACCTCTCACAAATATCTTAAGAAGCTTATCTTTGCAGGGATGGAAGGATGAGTGGTAGACAGCTCAGCTAAAGGAGGAGGGACCATGTGGGTGCCTCCCTCTCCTGCTGGCTTCACACTTCCTCTGTGTGTGTGTGTGTGGGGGGGGCGGTGGTACCAGGGATTGAACCCAGAGGTACTTAATCACTGAGTTACACCCCCAGCCCTTTTTTGTTTTATTTAGAGACAGTTACACCCCCAGCCCTATTTTGTTTTATTTATTTAGAGTTGCTTAAGGCCTCACTAAATTGCTGAGGCTGGTTTTGAGCTAGTGATCCTCCTGCCTTAGCTTCCAGAGCTGCTGGGATTAGAGGTGTGCATCACCACCCCTGGCTCCCCTCTCTACTTCTGAAGTAGTGGTCCCATTTCCATACCCTTTGGTTTCCCACAAGAAAGAGCTACTCTCAGAGCAGAGATTAGGAATCACATCAGGACTCCTGGGTGTGGGCCACAAACTGGGTCTCACCACTTGCTCACTGATGCCTCAGAGCTTAAACTTGTGTTTAAGGCTCTCTGAGAGTGGAGGAAATATGTTCAACTCTGTCCCACGCAACACATCCTACACTATTATCTCTTTCAGAAAAACGGAAATGGAATTGTACAAAATGCATATTGTGATTATTTTCCTCTACAAATTTTACTTTGCACCAAGCTGGCTACTACATTTGGGATCAGCTAGCATGAATTTTAATGGCTGAAGGAGCTTGCTTCCATCCATACAGCAACCACATTATAGGAGCCTGGGAAATAGCCATGGGGAAACTGCTTCTGTCATGGAAATCACAAGGACTTTTAATAAGAATCCTGCCTTCCACAACTCATTCTCAGGGGCTGGCAGCTCAGATGTACTTGTAAAGCTCTCAGCTGCTTAAGAACCTTAGATTTAGTAGATCCAACTATAGAGTTTTCCCACTTCACAGGAAGAAAATGGAAGCATGACTTTTCTCTTGTAGGAATTAGGAAACAAGAACCTATCCCATTACATATTCCCTGTAGCTATAAAAAGGATCTTTCTCTGGTTATTTCTCAGCATCTGGTGGGTTCCCCTGGTGTGCTCCCCACCATGAGGTCATCATTCCCTCAGGTTCCCATCTGCCTGTGGTAGATGCATGGCTATGAGGCTGTTTTCGTAGACCCATAGAAAGAAGCATCTTCCTTTGCTGTTTCTCCAGGGATAGGGCTGGGTGAAGGGAGTGGGGATAGGAGGTAGAACAGAGCTGCTTCTGGCAGCCCATCTCCATGAAGTTCAAATTTCCAGCCTATACAAAGGCAGAATGACTCAGCACTGTGGAGATACTTTCTACAACATGCTCCTCCCTTGGGGTACTTAACGCCTGTGACTGGAGGGGTGGCCTGAGGTGGACTCTGGGTGGAGTCACTTGCAGCTGGAACATCAACAATAAGCCATTGGCATGAAAAATTTTCGGAATTCTACAACTTCCTGGTCTCAGGAGTCCCCTTGCACTTACAGATGCCAGCTGTATTCTAAGAGACCCTCCCCACGGCCTCCTATCCCTAAGTTCAGGGGTTTCTGGAATATTCTGTGCAGCCAGTCTTCTCTTTTGGTGGGATGGCAAAGCCCAGGGACTTCTATCTTCTCTTCCCTTTGCCTGTAGTTACCCTGGCACTATGGCTACACTGCGCTTTGTGTGCTGAATGTTGAGCCATTGATTATACTGCAGAAACAGGCACTGGTACTGACAGGTGATTACTGTTTAGTCACAAAGTCAGAGCTCCATGCCTGAGAACGTTTATCTTCAGGACAAGTGAGCTGAGGCAGAGCACCCAAATCCTTATCCTCCAGTTAAACCTCAGAGCTTATTCTCCTCCCAAGACATTATTGGGTCAAAGTAACTTATATTAAGTACTCAGTTAAAAATAAATTTGAATTTTATGAACCACAACAATACCTACACATATTTGTAACAGTTCAGGTAAGAAAATCCATTTATTCTCTCCATATGATGCACAGAACAATCCCTGAAGCTCTTAGAATCATATTGCAATGGAGGCTGGGAGAATTCTTCTTGCTCTTCCCTGGAATGTGTGATTCTGGTTTTCTATGTTTTGCCTGTTCTTGAGCGAAGGGACTGAGGCAGCAAGCAGCAAGCAAGTCTGAGCCAGTGACCTAAACTTTTCAAGGTTAATTGCATTTTCTGCCTCATAATAAATGCCTTTAAGCCAGAGAAGCTTTATTTTAACCCATCATGGATGGAGTCAGGCCCTGGCATGGTGAATCCTAATGAGGGGAGCCAACATGAAGAGAGCCCCCACTCATTAAGCTTCACCTTATCCAATCCCATCTACCTGTGAGGCACACATATTTTAAGTACCAACTAAGTGAGGCTTCGAGGGGACAAGAAGGATTACAGCTTCCTTCACCTTCAGCCACATGCTGTTAAATGGGAGCTGACTGAGGTTTCATGGGCCCCTGGAGAAGGCAGAGATAAAAGGGAGGGATTACAGAAAGTGGGCCCCTGCTGGCCAAAAGTACAAGAGGCCAGGGGTTAAAGAAGACCACATTAGCGCTGGGGTTATGGCTCAGCAGTAGAGCGCTCGTCTAGCATGTGCAGGGCCCTAGATTTGATCTTCAGCATCACATAAAAATAAATAAATAAAAAATAAAGGTATTGTGTTCAACTACAACTAAAAATAAAAATATTTAAAAAAAGAAGACCACATTAAGATAAGGGGGCTTAGAAGAGAGGCAAGAGCTGAAGTTGTCCTCTGAAGTCTGACAGGGAAAAAAGATTGGCACTCAGGGGCTGGGGATGTGGCTCAAGCGGTAGCGCGCTCGCCTGGCATGCATGCAGCCCGGGTTCGATCCTCAGCACCACATACAAACAAAGATGTTGTGTCCGCCGAGAACTAAAAAAAATATTAAAATTCTCTCTCTCTCTCTCTCTCTCTCTTAAAAAAAAAAAAAAGATTGGCACTCAGCCTCCATTCTGGCTTAAATTCATATTTAAATTTCTTGTAGGCCAAAGGCATCCTTGCTGTCCTTGTCAGAGCTTTCTAAGGGCACGTGTGTGTGCCAATGTCTGCCAGGTTAAGGAGCAGATGCTGTGTAAAAGCTCTTTAATGTCATAGAGGAATGGACACATCAGTTCATCTTCTCAGGGCCATGGCATGAGTGAGCAGAGCAGAAAAGTGTGACTGAATTACTGGGGCAGCTCTTACCTCCCCTGGTCCCACACTACCCCCAGCCCAGCTATCTGAGGCAGGGGGAGGATGAGGGGCACAAGTGCTAATTGCAGGGCCCCAGATTTCTAAACCTCAGCACCTTCCATGCTCACTTACATTTTCTTTGAAGGGAGGGAACCCCTGCGGGCTCCTGGCCCAGGAGCCCACTTTTTCTTGCTTAGTGGTAAACCAACAAAATCTGTCCAGGAGCTGCTGAGGCTGCAGCTAGGAGAACAGCCAGCTCACTCTGGGAGACGGATCAGGAATCTCATTCCAGGGGGAAATACAGAGATGCCCACTTGAAGTCACACTGTCTTATGCAGCAGGCTGCCATGAATACAAAAGGGACACAGCTTAGCCCTGCCCAGGTGTTCTTCTGGGTCTGGTCTCAGAACTCGGCAGTCAGGCTGGGAAGGATGGGGCCCAAGCAGGCACTTGGTATCCAAACTGTAGCACTAGGAGGCTGCCATGGGAACAGATGACCATGTGACTCCCAGGAGAGCAGCCAAGTCCAGAGGGTGGGAAAGCAGAGTTCAGGGGGGAAACAGGATCCGTGTTTCTTAGCCATGGTTTTTATCTAATCTTTAATACATTCAGGAACTTCTTTGCCCCAATACCCCCCATTCCACATGCAAATTGAGAGAGCAGGGTGGTTTTCATGATCCTGCACTGACGCCTGAAGGGTCAGATGCCAGGTGCAATGCTGCAGGGAGCCCTCTTGGCAGACCTTACTTAGGTCAGAGAACTGGCTTAGATCACCACCACATGGTGTGGCACTCAAAGGATGTGCACGTGGGGTGGGGGAATCACATTCAATCTGGAACACAGAGGTCACTGTGTGCAAGTAAATGTCATGGGAAGGAGGACTAAGTGTTCTTTCAGCAGAGATGGCCCCAAACAGACCCAACAAGGGAAAATAAGACCCTCTGAGCAGACCCTCAAACCTGCAACTGTTACAGTTTGTAAGAGCAGGGCTAACAGGAGGGCCAGACTTATTGAGATATTAATGATGATCCTTCTAGAGCTACACCATCTTATTCCTACATGGGTTCTTTTTGTCTAGTGGTTTCTGGAAGAAAAGAAAAGAAAAACAGAGCTTGGCCTGAAGAAAATCAGTTTGTCCATCTTTCCCATTTTTACAAATAAGGGGACAGATTCTTAGAAGCATCACTACCACATCTTGCTACTGACCAAATAAATATGAGTTGTATTTTTCTGGCCAGTGAGAATATTTCAGAGGACTAGTAATATCATAGCTGCAGAATTACTAGAAACTTAGCCAGGCTTGCTTGGGAAAAAACAAAACAAACAAAAAGTCATTAGTTTGTGTGCAGTCCATACTCATATTCTCTCTCTCTCATACACACACACACACACACACACACACACACACACACACCTTCCCATACACCTATGCTTCTCATATAATACTGCTTCAGATTACTTTTAAAGAAAGTCAACTTCCTATTGCCCTTAACCTAAGGACAGTTTGACAACTATTTTTTTTAAGGTGGGGGGAGGGGGGCAAATGCATGTTATCTGACAAATCTGGGAATTTCTGTGGATGCAGGGAGAGGCCTGGGTGGTCAGGGATTATGAGAACAGTCCATCTATACCTATTCCCTTAACCTCATCTCTCCCACAGAAAATGATTGACCAACACCAACATAAACGATGGATCCAGAGTGGACAAACCTCATAAATAGAAGAGATTGGGATTTCTGAATCCTAGTACAGTCTCATTTTCAAGTATCCTCCCCAGGACATTTGCATTCCCTAGAACTTGAGGTGGAGGTAGGGGAACAGAGTGGAAGTACACTAGAAAGGTAAAAGCCCTGAGAACAAAAGCTAGACTTGGTCAAGGCCCTGTTCAGTTGCTCCTCCTCTGTGATCTCAGACCGGTACTGAAATCTGTCTGAACTTCAGTTTCCTTATTTATAAAACAAGGCTAATACCACATCTCTAGAAGGATTATTTTTGAGGTCCCAAATAAGAGACATAATGTACATAAGAACCCTGTAAATTTTTCCTACCATTTTCCCCTGCCTCCTATGACTCCTCTTCCTTCAGAATGAATGGACTTAAAACTCTATGAGGCTTCAGCAATGAGAATATGCCCTCAAGGTACAGAAGCCCACTTTCCCTGGATAAGAACTCTGGGGTAGATTCTGGCCAGCTTTTCACCTTGCAGTGTCCCCTCCCTTATAGGAATCTGACATCATTTTGGAAATCTTCCCTAAGTGGTTCTCAAAGCACAGATCTGCATCTTCTCTATACCCCAAGGCTATGTCTTCCAGACTTGGTCAGAGAAGAGTAGAAAATATAAAATACACACAGTCAACCCAAATTCCTTTAGATGCCTGGCAGTTGTTCCTCCTGCTATAAAGAAAAAAGGCAGAACCTCTACTATGTTCCTGACATGCTCTGTGAGAAAGAGGAGTTGAATGAGGTTGAAGACCAGATACCATACAATTCCAATAGACACTGTACCTTATAATGCCTTGGTTTTGACTAAATTAAAAAGAAAAATGTATCTGGCAAAAAAATTAACTCAGAGCCTTTTGGTGGGGGAGCAGGGGGTAGTACCAGGGATTAAACTCAGGGGCACTCAACTACAGAGCCACATCCCCAGCCTTTTTTTTTTTTTTTTTTAATTAGAGACAGGGTCTCACTGAGTTGTTTAGCACCTTGCTGTTGCTGAGGCTGGCTTTGAACTTGTGATCCTCCTGCCTCAGCCTTCTGAGCTGCTGGAATTACAGGTGTGGGCTGTAAAGTCTGGAGACTACCGGGCAGTGGTGCCTGGCAACTCAGAACCTCTTAAGGAACATAACAGGTTCTCTCTGGTGTTAAAGCTACAGGAGCTGACTGTAGCACCAACCCCCTGCCCCCAACATTCTCAGGTGAATGGATGTACAACAGGATTAAGAAGGGTGAGTAGAGCCCAGGACTCCCTGATCAGAGTCTCAAGGTCACACACAGCTGCTGGCATCTTATGCTAGGACTAGATGGGTCAAGTCATTCTCGCTGCTTCTCTTGAGAAGGACAGCAGCACCTCCCTTGAAAGCCCCTCATAACAGCAGATAGAAAGAAATCAGTTAGGCTCCAGAACCTGTCTCTTGGTTTCTGGTCCCACTGGTGGTACAAGGTCAGGTTTATGAATATCTCCCCTTTCCAGCACTAAATGGAAACAACCTTACTGGACCAACAATACCCAGAGGCCCAAGAGAAAAGTGAGACAGCTGGGGCCATGAGCCAAACATGGGTGGAGAGATGGTTTACTGTACAAATGCTAAGGCCTGGGAAAGCAGGAGGACAGACCCCATATCTCTCAATTGTGGCTGTCCCAGTGGTGGAGGAGAAGAGGAAGAAGAGGAAAGACAGGAGGCAGACAGCTAGCTTGCTCTGAAGGTAGAGTTTCCAAACAGCCTGTTATATATTCCTTCACCTGGGGATGCCTGGAGGACAGTCTGATGTTATAGTTAAGTCCTGTAGCTTTGACTCTGGAAATAATCTGTTATTTTAAGAGAAGCTCTGAGTTAATTTACGAAAACACATTTTACCTGATACTTTTTTCTTTTTATTCTAATCAAAGTCAAAGCATTAAAAGGTATAGTGTCTATTGAATCATGTGTATTTCATCCTCTATTGTTACTTAACAGAACTGCTCCGTACTTAGAACCAGTGGTTCTCAAACTTGAGCCTGAATCAGAATCACTTGCCTCCAAGTGATTCTAGTTAAAACACAGATTTCCCAGCCCCCCACTGAGTGTCAGGTCCAGTGGATCTGGGGTGGGGCCTGAGACTTCTTGTTTCTAACAAATTCCCAGATAAGCCCGGTGTGGTGGTACATGCCTGTAATCCTAGCAGCTGGGGAGTTCAAAGCCAGCCCCAGCAAAAGCAAGGTGCTAAGCAATCCAGTGAGACCCTGTCTCTAAATAAAATACAAAATAGGGCTGGAAAGGTGGCTCAGTGGCCGAATGCCCCTAAATTCAATCCCTGGTACCCTCCCCACAAAAAGAAAAAAGAAAAATAAGCAAACAAATTCCTAGGTGATGCTGGTCTGGAGACTATTGGACTAGATCTACCCTTCTCCAGCATCTGTTGGTGACTAGTAGCTCTTGTAGCCAAGACTGCAGAGCTAAGTGGAAGAAGTGGATTTTTGAACTCTACCAGAGTCCAGCTCCATCTGCACAATTCTCACTTTCATTTAACTCCCATGTTTTCATGTACCAAGAGGACCAACTTCAGAGCATGAGTCTGTGAGTCAAATGCTATAGAGAAACTCTGCTCCTTCCTGCTAGATTTTCAAATTCTGCCTTTTATGACAGTTGGCAGCTGCCCAATTCTGGATGCAAGGTTCAAGTCCCCAATTACCATTTATATTCATTGGCTAACTAGCTCAAAACTCGCTGCATGTTTGCTATGAATGAGATCACCAGAAAGTAACGCTAGCAGTTATCATCAACACTAATTCAGAGAAAGAGTCCCCTTCTCACCCCAGTTCTGCTGTCAGTGGCAGGAATCTATTCGAGAATGTTTCGTCTCCTGGTCTGTAGGCTCTGGTGTCTTGGAAGGAGGCTGAGTGCTGCCCTAGCCCTCTGCCTACTGCTGACTCCTGTCTGCACCTGCTTTCCTTAAGGCTTCTCAGTCAGACTTTTGCCTTGGTGTCATGACCAGCTCTCCCCTTCTCTCCCTTTTCCTGGAAAAGGATCCAGCCGCCCTCCATGGAGGGCTGGGGGAATATGCCCTGAACACATAGTTCTATGCCAGAAGACAAGTCCTCCATGTTCAGCATTGAGTAGGGAATTAGGGGCAGGAGGAAAATGATGTCAGAAAGGCAAGCAATCCATTGGGCAAGTCTTTTCTCTCTGTGCCTCAGTTTCCCACCTCTTAAATGGTCTTCTGTCACTTTACATGTGCAAAGTCTCTGATTCTGTTATTAGTTGACCAGAGTAATCATATTCCAGGTCTCTCTTCTCCTAAACAAAGTTGTTTTCTTTTGTCTGTTTGTTTGTTTGTTCTATTGTTTTGGTACTAGGGATTGAACCCGGGGATATTCAACCCCTAAGCCATATCCCCAGCCCTTTTTATTTTTTCTTTTAAAGCAGGGTCTTACTAGATTGCTTAAGGCCTCACTAAGTTGCTGAGCTGGCTTTGAACTTATGATCCTCTTGCCTCCGCCTCCTGAGCTGCTTGGGTCATAGGTGTGTGCCACCATGCTTGGCCTAAACAAAGATTTTAAAAAGTTTTTCCTTTTTTTGGTCGTTTTTAAAAAGGATAATCAGGTAGCTCTAACAAGGTAGATGTTTAAGGCATTTATCACTAGTTTAACTAATTGAAAAAATTCAGGGCCATTGCTCACAGTAAATGGGAAGAGTAACTAAAGAGAATTCATTCAATTCTAGAAGCTGCATCTAGCTGGCCTGAGACAGTGAATACCATATGTAAAACTATTCTGCTACGATGAATTTGGTCATTTCACTTTGCATTGTGAGCGATGGAAAAGTTCTGTTAGATCCCCTGTGCATGCCTTCACCCTCACATGGTGAGGATCATTGCAGGAACTTCTCAGAGTAGATCCTGAGGCTATTACTATCCTCTGTCCTCCAAGCACTGCTTAGACTACAGTTGGCAGTGGGGACCCTGAATCATGGGAAGGCCTTAGGGGTAAAATGGCTGGGGTAAGAGTAGGGAATAAAGTTTTATTTGTATGATCCTGTATATAGGATAGGGAACTCTTCCAATGTCCAGTTATGTAAGAAAGAAGAACTGACAGAGAAGGGTCTGATAAATGTCCCTTCTAATCTCATCCTGGCAGCATCCCAGACTTAACCAGAGGCAGAGTCTCTGACCTTGGGCTGAGGTAGAAGCTGAGGGTGTGCTTTGAGATACATGCCCTGGTCCTTAAACTTGTTAGTTTCCTGTCATTCTCCCAGATGTTTCAGTGGCTGAGCAGCAACAGGTGTCTCTTGGTCTATAAATAATTCTTGGACTTGGAAACACATCTCTCATGTACTGGCAGAGAGGTGGGGATGACCTGGTGTGGTCTGGCCTTTGAAGTGTGATAGAAAGAAGCCAGACTTCTGGCCTCCTCTGTAAGAGTGACTGCTCATTTTGCATATTTTGGCAGTATTGTAAATGGAGGTGAGGCAGGAGCCTTGACCCAGCAGTTCCCCCAAGGTTCCTGGAACATCCCTGTCATCTGGGTGCCTCTATATCACAAGGCTACAATATGGAGACCAAGATTTACAGAGGCACACACAACACTGGTTGAGATGTCACCATTGAAAAAAATCCTGTACGTCTGCTGCCCACTGAATATTGTTATGGTTTGGATATGAGGTATCTCCCAAAAGTTCATGTGTGAGATAATGCAAAAAGGTTTAGGGGTGAAATGATTGGGTTATGAGACCTTTAACCTAGTCAAGTGGATTCATCCCCTGATAGGGATTAACTGAGTAGTAACTCTAGGCAGGTAGGGTGTGGCTGAAAGAGGGGTTGTCCCTGGGGGCATGCCTTTTGGGTTCATATTTTGTCCTTGTTTTTCAGAGCTCTCTGCTTCCTGGGTGCCGTGTTCCCAGCTGCTTTCCTCCACCACACACTTCTGCCATGATGTTCTGCCTCACCTTGTGCCCAAGGAATGGAGGAGTGAGACATCTGAAATCGTGAGCCTCAAATAAGCTTTTCCTCCTAAATCATTCTTGACCCGTCTTTTGGTCACAGCAGCAGAAAAGCTGACTAAAGCAATTGTGTTGTTTGAAGGTTAAAAACAATGAATGAAAACCACTGGGAAAAACACCAACTGTATTTACTAAGTGCTTTGGGCAAGGTACTACCTGAGTGACTTCAAGGTTTAGAGATACTGAAAAAGTGACCTGGGAAAAGTCATTTTCTCTCTGATCTCATGGTACTGAAGCCAGATTTAAAGTTAGGTAGTCAGTGTAGTTAGATAAATCGGGTCTAATATCGAGTGAAATCTAAAATGGAGACCATGCTGGAGACCATGCGGAGAATGAATCAGGGAAAACACAGGACAACTCATGGAATGTTAATGAAGTCCCAAAAGGCCCTAGGCCAAAGTCCACCTCAAAGAAATGTTAATGAACAGCCCCCAGCAAAAAGGTGCTGACTCAGAAGTCCTTCCTGACCAGATTACTTCTTTGGCCCACCTGTGTCCCACCCCTCGGTCCTTCCCACCTACATTCCATCACTGAAAGAACTATAAAAAGGGGAGACAACATCCCTTCCACGGATTCCACCTCTTGGGTCCCCTTCTTCCTCCGGGAGAAGTCTTTTCTGCTGTCCTTTAATAAACTTCTAATTTCTACTCTGACCTTGCCTCGGCGTGCTTCTTTGGTGTTATTCTTCAACATTGGGGAAGCAAGAACTCGTCACCGGTCAACAGCGGTTAACAGTACTCTCTGTACCCCTTCACAATTCTACTGCCAACCTTCCCCTGTTCTTGTCCACTGTTGTCTGAGGTGGAAACTTGTGTGCAGTGTTTGCATTTGTGGTCCACAGCCTACTGCCTAGCACATGGTCATCAAGAAGAATTGGTTGATTAATTACTCAATGAGTATGACCAGGCTAATTGGCAACAGCTAGTCTTACTTGATGAGCTCCTTCCTCCTGGGTCTTCAATGTTTATTATCTGATGAAATCAGTGTAGGAAAGAATAGAAAAGGCCATTCCTGGAGATGGTGTCCCTGCCCAAATTAGAGTTCAATGAAACCCCAAAAGTTAATTTCAGGATTGGCCTGGTGGGTATAACCTTTGTCTAATTTGCTGATTTTAACAGCATAATATGTGTTTGGGAGGGGATGGGAAAAGGCTGAGTGAGACAGGGGGCTCCTGCCTAAATAACTTGAGTTCCCCAAAAGGTGTTTGCAAAGCTGCCCAGCTCCAAAATAACTGCATGTGCCACCAACACAGTCAAGGGAAAGTAAAACAGCTCTGTTTCCAGGAAGGTCTCTAACTGGGCCCTTGCCACTGGGAAGGAATTAAAAGCTCAATGCTGGAAAAGACTAATCATTACATTTGCTTAATTATATTGATGCGAACCTCATAGCCAAGTTCTTTTTAGGAAGTTAATGCTGAAGAACATTTCCCTGCGCCTGGGCTAATGTGGAAGAGGATTTAGAGTGTTTTTAAATTCTGGAAACAATCAAAGGCCTTTCTATGGGCAAATTCCACATGTCTCTAGGGGTTTACTTTTTCCCTTACAGTTTTTCTGATGCTTTTCCTGTCTTTCTAAAATGCCTCCTGGCACCTGGCCAAGGTGCCACAGTATCTTTGGTTTTTAGCATCTTGGGTCAATGTGTGATGAATTATAATCCAGGACTGGATACCTCTGCTAAGTTAATTGTTACAGGTTAGGTTCCTTTGGAAGTAGACTCTGGAATAGAGTTTAGCATGCGGGATATTTGTTTAGAAGTGCTCTTGGGGTCAATATCCTTGGAAGGGAGGGAAGAAAAGTGGAGTCAGAGAGGTTGAGCTGCCACATAAGCTTATCACTAACTTGGCTGAACCATGGGGATTTCTGAAGCTGGGATGGTCCTTCAGAATTGCTTCAAGTTTAGTCAAGAAAGCCAGGCGTTTACACACTCACCTGAGCAGTCATTGAATAGAAACCACTGCCAACAGCACTCCTGGTGCTGTTGATCCTGGGGGGATCTGGGTGAAACATCAGATTCCATCACATCAGAAACCCAAAATCATAACTACCAGAGCCAACTGCTTGCAAAGCATTCTGCAAACATTAACTCTAAGGCTAAAAATTTCATAAGGAAGGTTTCTACGAACCCCATTTTATAAAGAGGAAGCCAGGACCTAGTGAAGTTAACAGACCTGCATAAGACTCCACAACTAATATGCGGGACTTAAATCCAGACCTGCTTTGCTCCAAAGCACATATTCTTTCGAAATGCCCATCCTTTAATTTTGATGGGCTGTAGCTCCATTCTCCTCTGCAATTTTTAGATGGTTTTATAATTCTTTGACTCTCTCTCTCAATATTTATCTATGCACATATAAAACCCCTTGGCTGAATTTTTCTCTGAACTCATTGGATCTCTTAGACCTAGGCACTATTGGTCTTGTTCAATTGGAAAACCACTCCTGTTGGAAATAGGACAAATATTGGGTTTTTCCATGAGGACACGCACAAAGAGAAATCTTAACAAGAGTTAAAAATCTAACAGGAGTAGTGCATAGGGCACAGTCTATAAACCCAGAGACTTGGGAGGCTGAGACAAAAGGATTGTAAGCTCAAGCTCAAGGCCAGCCTTAGCAACTCAGTGAGACCCTGTCTCAAAACAAAAAATGAAAAGGACTGGGAATGGAGCTTGTGGTAAAGCACCCATGGGTTCAATCCCTAGTACAAAAACTAAACAAACAAGCAAAAAATCCTCAAAGCAAAACAAAACCCTAGCAGGAAACCAGTGATTTTCAACAATATTTGAAGAGTATGAGGTAAGAAACAAGAAGCATTTAAAACCAGATTACTTACATTTTTCTTTAGATTTTTTTAAAAAACTAGAACATTTTTATCTTCTAGAGATTAGATGTCAGCTGGTAACCAGTTCCAAATCCCCCTTGTCTAGGGAATTGATGAGGCAGATATACCGTAAGGCTATACACACCCTTCCTATATCCCCTGAAGGCCGTAATTAATCTTGTTCTTTCTTTGCATACTCCAGATCTCCCTAATCTTCAGCATGGCCTGGAAAGGTCAAAAGAAGTCATGAATTCAAGATAAGAAAGGTTGCTGCCTCAGCAAAAAGATGCATCATTGGATGCTCTGTGGACTTTCTCTTCTGGGGTAGGGTATTTTATATGTTTTTCTCTAGATGGAACCCAGGGGCACTCTACCACTGAGCTACACCCTCAACCCTTTTAATTTTTTAAAATTTTGAGACAGGGTCTTGCTAAGTTGCTTAGGGCCTCACTAAATTGCTAAGGCTAGCTTTGAACTTGTGATCCTCCTGCTTCAGGCTCCTGAGCTGATGGGATTACAGGCATGTACCACTGTGCCTGGCTCTGGGGTGCTCTTTTTGTCAAAGATGGATACTTAGAAAAGCATGTGGCATCAGACCATGTAAGATGCAGAATCAACTGAACAGGCTCTGGAGCTGCCTCCTCAGTGTATTCAAGTCCACATGCCAAGGAAGAATTCCCTTGAGGCCCTTACTTGTACCCATTCTTCTAGCCCAGGGAGACTCTAGAGATGAGGAATGATGGGATGATTCCCTAAATTTTCCATTAACTGGAAAGTGAACCTTATTTTTGGACATGGGGAGAATCTCAAATTATAATGGGAGGGTGTAACAGCAGTAAATTTATCTTGTAAATACAAGGTACAAAGGTAGTTAGGTGAAAGCGAGACTGCCAGAAAGACCTCACAAAGGAAGTGATTTACAAATTGAGTCTGAGGGAGGCACCAAAGCTTGAAGCTTGATGGCTCGGGAGCAGATGAGATGTAGAAGGAACAGGATGTTCAGAGCAGGAAGTGCTCTAGGAATTTCAACCAACTGCCCTGGTACAAAGAGGTCTATTGCAGGAGATCAGTACTGAGAGGTAGTCAGCCAGTTGGTGAAGGACCATGAGTGCCCTGAGGAATTTATTCTGTAGGCGAAGGTAGGGGTGAAAAGATTTTTAATAAGGAAAAATACTTGCATGGATTTCATGTGGGTGGAGGAGTACTGACAGACAGTGAGTAGATATGGGAGAACAAGTAAGAAATCATTGCCACAATCCAGGTGAGCTATGGGCAATAAGATAATGGTAATGAAGGTAAAAATATGTTGGATAAAGGAATATTTAAGGGGCAGAATAAAGTGTATTTAAGTGAACACCTAAAGAAAGGAGTAAAAGTAAATTAGGAGTGGAGGACAGTTTCCACAATTTAATTTCAGCAAGGAGGGTGGGTGAATTGGTTGAAAAGCTATCTTTAAATTGAGTGTTATCATTGATGACTTTGGTGAGTGGACCATTAATCCTTTTAAGGCTTTGACTACAGAATTAATTAAGAAAATAATTAAGGAATAAGTAAGATTTCTTAGATCAAACTATTGATTTATTTTTAGAGCAGATTGTTTTGGCAAATCCTAGAATACATTTCCTTTTTGTAGGTACCAATATTGAAGTCAATTATCAAAGCATAGAATTCATGTTTGTATTAATAAGAGAATTATACTTTCAAGCAAGTTTTAGATGCTCTTTTCTGAGATTCCATAGCATTCTGGGCATTCCTTCTCAATATGTTGAATCAATATGTTGCAATTATGCACTAACTTGCCTTGGAGGGTTGATGGGTGGGCCAAGGATCTTGTCTTATTCTCACTGGTACACTTGATACCTGAAACACAATAGGTACTCAAGAAATGAATCTTGCCTGGCATGGTAGCACATACCTATAATTCCAGTGGCTTGGGAGGCTGAAGCAGGAGGATTGCAAGTTCAAAGCCAGTCTCAACAATGTAGCAAGGCCCTAATCAATGATGTGAGACATAATAAAGAGTAAAAAGGGCTGGGGATGTGGCTCAGTGGTTAAGTGCCCCTGGGTTCAATCCCTAGTACCAGAGAGAGAGAGAGAGAGAGAGAAGAAATGAATCTAAATGAATCTGAATTGAATCGAAGCTGCAAAAATAAAAGTCATTAGTCAGGTGTGATGGTGCATGCCTGTAATCCCAGTGGCTCGGGAGGCTAAGGCAGGATCTTGAGTTCAAAGCCAGCTTCAGCAAAAGAAGTGAGGTGCTAAGCAATTCAGTGAGACCCTGTCTTTAAATAAAATATAAATTAGGGCTGTGGATGGGGATGTGGCTCAGGAGTTGAGTGCCCTTGAGTTCAACCTGGTATGCTCCCTCCCTCCAAAAAAGTCATGTCTAACAGATACAATTTGAAGTGCTCTTTATCTAGAATGGCCTACAGAACTGAAACTAATTCCACACAGAAAACTAAGGAGTTGCTCCTGTTAACTCAGCCCAGTCTTAACAGTAACATTAAGTCTTATGTATTGGTGATCATTTTTACACCAAATAGAGTCAATTCCAGATCTGAAATACAATACATCTGGAGTTAGCCCATCATCAGGAACTTTGGAGGCAGTGTTTTCTCACCTCTAAAATTCTTTTTTTGTTTGTCTTGTGGTGCTGTGGATTGAATCCAGGGCATTGTGCACTCGTGGCAAGCACTCTATGAACTGAGCTATATTCCCAGCTCCTTCACCTCTAAGATTTTTATTCAAGAATTATATTAAGAGAATTACTGGCACTCATATATATTGTCAAATTAGCCTCGCCAGCTATAAAATGTTTTCTCTTTTAAGCTGAATTCCAGAAGCTTCATTTGCATTTTCTCTAACTAAGGGATATTGTCAGAAAAAGCTGGGCTTGCAGGTATAGGGGTGGAGGGAGTGAATGTTTCATTTTTGGTTCTTCTGAGTTGAATTAAATATTTTAAGTTAATAATCTTTGACTTGTTATTAGGGGATGTGTAAATATGCTTTTTTTTTTTTCTTCTTTTACAGATTATGGTTGCTAGGAATTCATGATTTAAGAATTGTGAAGGTCAAGAATGTGAAATTTTAACTAATACCTGAAACGATAGCCTTGAAGATAAGAGTCCCTCAGACATCTGTGCACTCCTTCTTTTGGAGCAAGCTAGTGCAAGGGCTACTGCTGAGAGGCAGGCAGCTTAGCTGCAGCAGTCTGGAACTCATTAATGAGTTTCAACACTTGCTCTTCAGTGTCTACAAGGCTCTGGCAATCTAAATTTAGGTCTACTTAATGGAATGGCTTTGCTTTAAAAATATCTTCTTCCCCAAAATGCATTTAATCTTACACATTTGGAACAATGAAACTGTGTGTCCGTGATCGTTTTTTACCAAGGAGAGACAGGAAGAAGGACAGAGTTACTTAGTGATGACTTAATTTTAAATGTTCTACAATGACATAAAATACTTGTGACTTTCAATGACAATTTATAAAAATCAAAATATGAATGGGTCATGAATAATTAGGTGTTAATAATAACAATATACTTTTGTGAACAACGGTGTTTCATAAAATAGAGTTAAATATTAGGGATTAGGCAGATGCAGAACTTTAAGACCATGAATATTTCACATTATTTTTAATTTCCTGCTGTACTGGGCAGATTAGTATCTCCACAAATTCATGTGTACCCAAAACCTAAGAATATGATCTTCTATTTTTTTTTTTTTTTTGGTACCAGGGATTGAACCCAGGGACGCTTAACTACTGAGCTATATCTCCAGAATCCCCCTTTTTTAAACATTAAAAAAAATTTTTTTTAGTTGTAGATGGACACAATACCTATATTTTATTTATTTATGTGGTGCTGAGAATCAAACCCAGTGCCCCACACATGCGAGGCAAGTGCTGTACCACCGAACCACAACCTCTGCAGCCCTTTTTATTTTTTATTTATTTATTTTTTAGTCATTCAAAATTTTAATGCATGCCGTGAGAAATGAACTTTTAAATCAACTGAATTTTAAGGAAAATGAAACAGGAAATAAATTAGACCCCATGTTAAAACAGGAGGTCAGCTAACATCCAAACTTAAGGATGTAATGGGCACAGCTAGCCATCAATTCTACAGTTTTCTTCTAAAGGCTGAAGTCTTTTAAACAGAACTTTGCTATGAGTAGTCCAGAGATCAACAGCTTTTGGAAATGTTTAACAGGGATGGTGATCAGGGACTCGTTTCCTTGGTGCTGCTTTGATGATGTTGTTCACACGCAGAATCACCTCTGCTGCTTTAGCTGCACTCAGAAATATGGAATGCTTCACGTATTTGCATGTCATCCTTGCACAGGGGCCATGCTAATCTTCTCTGTATCGTTCCAATTTTGGTATATGTGCTGCCAAAGTGAGCACTTATTTTTTATTTTGAGTCAGGGTCTGCTAAACTGCTTAGAGTCTTGCTAAGTTGCTGAGGCTGGCTTTGAACTTGTGATCCTCCTGCCTCAGCCTCCTGAGTTGCTGGGATTACAGGTGTGTGCCACTGTGTCTGGCTAAAATGTTTTCTTATGTGGAAATGAGGTCTGTGCAGGTATCATCGGTAAGATGAGGTCACACTGGATTTGGCTAGGTCCACACACCATGTAGACACAGACACAGAAAGAAGAAACACAGTGGTGTGAAGACAGAGGCAGAGACCAAGGAATGGCAAGGACCAGCAGGTGCTAGGAAGAGGCAAGGAAGCATTTGTCCCTAGAACCCACAGAGGGAGCAGGGTCCTGCTGACACCCTGATTTCAAGTTCCCAGCCTTCAGCACTGTGAGATGGCAAGTTTCTGTCATTTCAAGCCACTTAGTTTGTGATAATTTTTTTGTTAACGGCAGCCATAGAAAATGAATATACCTTTATGGGAGGTGGCACACAACTGTGATCTCTGCTACTCGGAGGCCAAGGCAAGAGGATTCTAAGTTCATGGCCAGCCTGGGCAACTTAGTAAAGCCCTATCTCAAATAAAAAATATAAAGGAATGTAGCTTGGTGGTACAGCATCCATGGGTTCAATCCTCAGTACTGAAGGGGGTGGAGGGAGAAAGGAAGGAAGAAAGAAAATGAACACTCCATCTCCTCTACTTCTGGGAATACATCCTTTATGAAATCTTTCCTCAACAAATCTGGCCATTACAACCTCTCTTTCTACTCACAGCAAGCAGACTTCTTACACTCACTCGATTGATTGTTTCCTTATTTCTTCAATGCCACGTCCCATTGGCCACTTCCCTTCCCACTCCCAAGCTGCCCTTCACTCACTGTTTTAGTCAACTCTGGCTTCTTGACATTCCCTTATCTCCCTAGTTCCCCACCTCTGTACCCTTGGTCATGCTACTCCTTCTGCCTGGAATAGTCTCTTCTGTCTCTACCTGAAAAATTCTAACCAGCCTTCAACACTTAGACCAAATGGTACTGATTCTATGAAACAGTCTTTTATTTCCTATCAGAATTAATTTTTCCCATATTTATATGTTATTTAAAATATTTTTTAGTTACTGATGGACCTTTATTTTATTTATTTATATGAATTGCTGAAAATTGAACCCAGTGCCTCACATGTGATAGGTGAACACTCTACCACTGAGCTACAACTGCAGCCCTTATATATTGTTTTATAATTTACAATACCACATTTT
The DNA here is from genome assembly GCF_047511675.1 of Marmota flaviventris. Classification (NCBI taxonomy): domain Eukaryota; kingdom Metazoa; phylum Chordata; class Mammalia; order Rodentia; family Sciuridae; genus Marmota; species Marmota flaviventris. The sequence goes on from NC_092499.1 coordinate 92,445,245, forward strand.
GTTACTATGCTACTATTTGAACTCATAAGCTTAAGGACAAGGGCTATCTTATCTATTTATCTCAGGAGTTTCCAAGCATACATGTTGATTTTTCTTAATTGCTATGGCATAGTGAGAAGTCCTATGCCAAATATTCTTTGGCATCAAATGAGACCTGTTACTGAATGTTTCATATGTGCATGTGTTAACCTCCCAGTGACATTTGAGCTCTTCAGCACACAGCTTGCACTAAGAAAGCATTCAATGAGCTGACTCTGAAATGACACCCTCAAAGAATGGAGCTCTTAAGGGCTTTTGGTTGACAAAGACAAAAGTCCCAAGAACTTAATGAAAATAATGTTTTTCTAAAGTAAGTGTTCAATAAACCAATAATTAATTTTCTTGATTTTTATAATGAGATGCTACTTGGAAAAATATAAACATTATTCAAGTCTCAGTTATTTTAGGTGTAGTTGGGAATCAATGTCAAGTATGATGAATAGTTTAAAGGTCAGCCAGAGATTTGGGCAGAGTTTGGGGCTCCTCTGTCTGCCCCTCCCCTTTCTTCCTCATGCTGCAGTTCTCCTGAATGCTGGCCTCTGCGGGTTTGACAGAAACTGTGATATCTGAAAGCTTTAGCTGCCTTATATGTTACCAGATAGGACACACCCTCAAGCTGAAAGCCATACATGACTGGGAAAGTTAGCCACTGCCATTCCTTTCTTGCAAGAGTAGACCCTACTTAAATTCTGCTTTTTATCATGCCTTAGTAGTGTTATATTTTGCCCAGTATTTACAGTTACCTGTGGAAAAGTTGGTTTAATAGGACGTACTTGGTTATTACAGAAAGCAGAAATTGCCTTCTTTAAAAAATATTTATTTAAAAAAAATATTTATTTTTTAGTTGTAGTTTTATTTATTTTTATGTGGTGCTGAGGATCGAACCCAGGGCCACGCGCATGCTAGGCCAGTGCTCTACCGCTGAACCACAACCCCAGCCCCTAAAGAGTTTGTCATTTTAAAAATAAAAATTGTTCCTTAATACAAATAACTAGAAAGAGTATTAAAAGTCAAAGTCACAGACAGCTATAAGCAGAGGGGAACTGATTTAAACTACTGCTCAGAGGGCTTCAACTTAAATTTTAAAAACATGACATTACTTTTATCTGGTACATTAGAATGTCATTACAGATGAAGTAGGTACTGGGTCCCTGAGCTCACACACAAAAAAGTGAAGCATCATGGACACACAACCAGATGCCTCCCCACTCTGAACATACTGAATCCTCATGCAACCTGTGTGATGACTGTGTAGGGACAGGATCATGGGGACACGCTGCATAGTAGAACAAAACTTTCACCATATTCTTTTAAAATATCTTTCCAAAGTCTTATTTCCTCTGACTGCCACCCCAATCTCTCTTCCTCCCAGGTCTCCCTCTTCCAGTCCTATCCAGTCTCCTTGCTCTCTTCTCTTTTCTTTTCTAAAGACAAAGTTCATAACTGCTCCAAATCTGCCAGCTGTATCCATCTCTCTGATCCTCACGACAAAGGCAGACTAGCCAAACAGTGCCAGTGCAGGAGCCAGCACTGTGATGTGGAGCATGATAGTAAACACTCACAATTTGATGGTTTTCTTCTGACATATTTATGTGCTCATATACATGTGGAAGTAACCTAGGAAGGGAAGGCATGTGTTTCACTGTGGCATTCTGAGTTCCATGTGCAAAGTGCTTCATTTACACCCATGATTTCTAAGAGTTTCATTTTTCGGATGAAGAACCACTCTCAGTCTCTTTACACCTCTGGGGTATCTCTAACTTAGCAGTGTAAACTCAAAACATGAAAAACATGTCTTGGAGTCTTGGGGGAGGGAGGATTGGGTTGTGTTGTCAGGAGGGAAGTTCTAGGGTCTGGGCTGCTTGAGGGAAGGGATTTAGAGAGTCCCATTCAATAGGCAGGCTCCAGGGATGGAAGAGGTGCTGGTCTTCACCTTCCTCTCTTCCATCCCCCTTCTCCTTTTGAGGTGGCCTCATGGCTTCCAACTGTTCCTCAAACACTCCAAGCTCATTTTTAAAAATAGACACACTCTAAATAATGGCTCAGTTAATTTATTTCCTAACGTTAATTAAAGCAGACACTTTGGAAGTCTCATAGGCAATTTTAGTCTTAAAAACACTGGGTAACCCCTTTCAAATAGTAAACTACTTCTCTCAGTTTACCCATAAGCTAAAAAAGTACAAGCTTCTAAATTATCAAACATCTTGTCAATGTGGGGTGAACTGGTCCAAAAGAAAAGGAAACCACTGTCCCTACACCTATAAAAGACAATTTTTAAAGTTATAACTTGAATAGAATTTAATGAATATTGGTACATAAACAAGCTGTTTCATTGTACGATAGCCTTTAAGATCTGAATTTCCTAACTAAAGGTCCTGAATAGCTCATTTTTAGCCAGTATCATACATTGGTCTGAAAGTATATGTAAGAATACTGGTTAGGAAACATATTTTTGGTAGATTACAAAAAGGCCATGCATGGCTACAAAAATTTCCATTTAAACTGTGTTTCAAACTCCATATATTTAGAAGCTATCATCACAATTTCAGTTGATAACTTTAAGTTAGGCAAAAATCAAGTTAAAACTGTCTTTCTATACACTTAAGTGTTTTAGAAAAAGTGATTTGCAAAAGAAAATCCATTTGAAATTCTAAATTTGATTTTTAAATGATTATGATTCCTGGTTTTAAGGCAGTTTCAAGGAATGGAAAGGCATGAGAAACAGAAGAAAGAAAAAGAAAGAAAGAAAGAGAGAGAGAGAGAAGAAGGAGGAGGAGGAGGAGGAGGGAGGGAGGGAGAGAAGGAGACAAGGGAAGGAGTGATTTACATCACTGACCAAGTTGGTGGCAGTCAGAAAAGTATAGGAACAAGAAACACCCCAGGGACAGCACAGCTGCTCATCAGGTCAGACAGAGAGTGCAGAGTCCGGGGAAAGCTTCAGTTTTCATAAATTCAATTCTGCTTACTAATGAGACAGAAGCAGCTGAGATGCATGAAAATTCACACATAACTCAAACCCTGCTATATTTCAAACTTCTACATTTAAAGTACTTTAAACTTTACCTTAGATGTTGGGAGAAACTAACTAGGTGGCCAGGCTGACAATTTTTAAATAGCTGTCTTTGGGATTATCCTCCCATAGGTGGAACGCTGAACAAGAGGGTAGGTAGGGAGGGAAGGAGAAAGGAAGCTGAGGCTGGCTGAGTGCTAACTACGAGTCAAGCTCGGTGTCCTCATGGCACATGTATTCTTCCACTACCACTACACACTTAGAAGACAGGTACTGTCATCACATCCATTATACAGATGGGAAAACCAAAGCGCAGAGGTGGGCAATTTTCTCAGTAAGAGACTGTGCTAGGAATTGAACCCAAACAGTTTATGGAACTTGAGTATATAATCATTGTGTCACTGGCATTTTCCAAAATAACCCAAAACAACCAACTTGAGGAGATAAGGGGGCTGAAGGTATACTGTACTCTCACACCTGGCTGCTGCCTTGGAAATCAGTTAAGATACAGCAGAAGCAGCCTTGAGTCTTCAGTGTTTGTCTTCGCCACTTACCATTATTTTTAGGCAAAAGAAACAAATAACGAGCCTACCTGAAGCCATCTTTCCTTCTAAATCCAAATATGAGGAAGTTAAAGAACTAAAAATCTATTCAGATTTTTTTTTTTTTTTGCATATTCATTCCATTATATAGAATTTCTACTAAATGTCAAATACTCCTTGAGGGGAAGATTTCAGTAATTTGGTGGTTGAATCATTTAGCGATTATAAGCCTAACTTCTAAAATGGTTTCCATAAAAATAAACCATTTTTCAAAGTATATATAAATACATACACATACTAATACTCTCTCTCTCTCTCTCTCTCTCTCTCTCTCTCTCTCTCTCTCTCTATATATATATATATATATATATATATATATATATATCTTTAAGCCAAGTTCCCACTTTTTTTCAAGGTTCTAACTATAAGCAACCAGTTCTAAGAATTTTCAGAAAAGGACAGGCTTGTACAGTTCCTGTAACATCTCTCAGAGCAAAAGTCCTCATCCATTTTTCAGGCATGACTCATTTAAAAGTTTCAGATAATATGATGAATCACACACACATCTTCTAAGGACCCTGATGGGTTGCAAATGAGATGAAATGAAAATGACCCAAATGTTCAGAGTGAGCCACCTTAGTCTTTCTTTCCTATTTGCCATTTGTCCACAGATCATTAGGTTCAAATCTCATTTTTGTGAATCAAAATCAAGAACTTAGAGAATCTTTTTAGAGGATGCTTCTGTTTCATAGCCATGGAGGCCAAGAAAAGCAAGCAGGATAGAGGGCTCCTCTGGTCTGTAGGTAAAACCAGCAGGGAACTCAACAGGCCCACACACCACTCTGGTAGCCTATGTGGATGGCTGGGAAAGGCTGTGCCAGCCCCTAAGAGGCACCCCAACCCCCACAGAAGTTTGCAAGTCCTAAGTGATTGTGAGTCCCCTGCACAATGGAATGAACCTTCCCTCCCTTTGTAAATCAGTTTTAAGATCCTCCTCACTTTCTACCCAGGGATAAAATAATTCACACATACATCTGTTTCCTACTAGACTGTAAGCATCCATCAAGTAGGACCCACAACAAGTCTCTCTGGAACTCATAGGACCTTGCTTGGTTTATGCTAAAACAAAAAAGCAAAAAATAACCTGACTTAAACAAATGGTTCTGGGAATCCAGTCTCTGAAAATCATATGCAACTCAGTGGAAACTGCAGGACTGGACAGGCACCATCTGAGCCTCAGAATGTTCACTTACACAACACTGGAGTTGTCAGATCATTGTGCGCATGTCAACGGAGTTTTCTGTAAGTATGCTTTGTGTACTCACCAGTGTCCCTAAGGTGAAGCAGTCGGATTAGGCAATGACTGTTTAAACACACATTAATCATGCATTAGGAGTCCTAAATTGAAGAGCACAATACTCAGGAAAACACCTTGGACACAAGGCATCCATTACAGACAGAAGTGATCTCTCACGTCCTGCTGTGTACATATTTGGAGAGTAAATGCACTTCAGGGAGCTCCACTTGCTTAAAAAAAAAAAAAAAAGAAAGAAAGAAAGAAAAAGAAAAGATGAGAGAGGAAAAGAAGGCATTTGCATGCTCCATGGCTTGAGAGGAGCACTTGTCAGGCAGCTAGGAGCTCTGGAACTTGTACTGCTCATCATGATGGATGAGCTGCTCAATACAAGCATGCCTCAGTTTCTGCAAGGTTTCCTTCTTCTTTCTTGGTATGCAAGAATGCTAGGGGGCTGTCCTATACATGTGAGCAGGCTGAGGGAACTCAGCTCTCCTAGGGTTGGTGCAGCTTTGAAGAAACCTATTCAGATCTCTGATGGGGCCATGAAAACTGGTTGTGTATGACAGAGGCCATGTAGGCTAGAAGTGCTTCTAGAAATGGAGAGTTTTGGTGGGTTAAGGCAGGAAGCAGAATGTGACCAAGGAGGGATATATGCCTCCTTTTATAAATCCTAAATCCATTGCCATTCTCCTTAAGAAAAAGGAGCAGAACCTACTCTGGTAAGAGCTTGGTTTCACATCTATTTAAAACATGCATTCACATAGATGAACACACATGTATAAACCACACTAGGATAAAAATTATGACAGTTCTGTGGGGGAGATGATTCTGTATCCTCAGTTATGTCAAGCATGCTTGAACATATATACATACACACACAGTCATTCCTTTGGGCAGGGTTACATTAAGAGAGGTATCAGCTGATATCTTATATCTACTGTTTCACCCGAGGCTCCTAAATGACGCAGGCAGAGGTCATGCTCCTATTAGACAGATTCAAGTCCCTAGTGTGAGCTCAGCTTGGGACTTGGCATCCTGAGACAATGATGATAACTTCAACCACAGGGCACAGCTGGGACATCCTTACCAGTGACAGCAATCTCCAGATTCTCAAATGGTTTACTCCAGCTGCCTTGCTCAGCTGTTTTAACAAAAGAGAGAGAAGCTGGGTGTTTAACAGTTGAATGCTTCCCCCTCCATTGTTTTGGTATTTTTATTACAGGCAAAGTGACACTGACTTTTAACAACAGGGATTCAGACTCTTCAATATAATGTCCTTCATATAAACAGAGGTTGATTAATCTTGATTTCTGTCCTTTAAACACTGAATGAGCTCAGATAAAATCCAGGTGGGACAGTCTGAAGACCTACGGAGGAAAAGTACCTTACAAATGTGTAGTGGCATGTGCTTGTTGTCCCAACTACTCAGGAGGCCAAGTTGGGAAAATTACTTGAGCCCAGGTGTTCAAGACCAGCCTAAGCAACACAGCCATATCCTATCTAGAAACAAAAATAAAAAAATAAAAAAAGTGTAGTGTTATGATTACATGTACCAGAATGCATAGACACAGGTGCAGTGGCATGTGCCTGTAACTCCAGCAACTCAGGAAGCTGAGACAGGAGGGCTGGGGTTGTGGCTCAGTGGTAGAGCACTTGCCTAGCATGTGTGAGGCACTGGGTTTGATTTTCAGCACCACACATAAATAAATGAATAAAACAGAGATCCAGCAGCATCTAACAAAAGAAATTAAAAAAAAAAAGGGTTGGTGATGTAGCTCAGTGATAGAGTGCCCTTGTGATCAATTCCTAGTACTGCCCACCCCACCCCCCCTTAAAAAAAAGAAAAAAGAAGAGGACTAGAAGAAAATAAGACTAAATGATAATAACATCAGTGTACTAAGGTGCTAAAGTTAGGTCAAGAGGATTTTTCTCTTAGTTTCTAAATGTTCCATGATGTAATATTTTTGTAATAAAAATATTTCATAAATAATTTATGATGCTCTTAAGCTTTAAATATTAAAGTTTGTGCTCTGGATAATTAAAAATGGATTGAATCCTCCACAAATGAGATGTGATAGGGTCTGTGAAAACACACCATCCACAGAAAATAGTCAGGGTGTATTAGGTATTTTGCCCTCAGTGCTTTTGAGGTTACAAGGTTGCCAGGTCAGCAAACTATTTAGAATGTCTCTTATCTGTTGTGGGGAGAGATATTCAGTATAGCTAAATAGACTATTCAGGGGCTGGGGTTGTGGCTCAGTGGTAGAGCCCTTGCCTAGCATGTGTGAGGCACTGGGTTCGATCCTCAGCACCACATAAAAAAATAAACAAATAAAATAAAGTTATTGTGTCCATCTACAACTAAAAATATTTTTTAAAAGAGGCAATTCACATACCATCAACAAAACAACCTTATGGTACTTATGGTAAAAAAGGCTGTGCTACTATTTCTTTTAAAATAAAAGAACAACAAATTCTACTCTGCCTGGCCTCTCACCCACCTTGGGTGAAAGACTATGTTCAACTGAAGTCCACAGGGACACATTCTTCTGGGCTTGAGTTTGTGCATGCATCTGTATGTTTCAGAGTTGCCATGTGGTCAGACTGCCACAGAGTGTCCCAACCAAGCTGGCCAAGTGGCTCTCCTAGGAGGGGTAAAAAACCAAAGAGCAATCTGCTCTGCACAACGAGCAACTTCCTCACCAGGTGGGAAACTCTGGATCTGCCCCATAATGACTTCTTATCATGCCCCACATAAGCAAATCCTGCACTAAATATATATTCCAAATACATTATATCAGGAAGCCAGACAACACCAGTATTTATGCTCAGGCCAATGTTCTATTACATGGATTATAGTCAACGGGTATAAAGTGAATATTCTCTACCACAACTCAATTGTTCCTTATACAGTTTTAATGAGATTCCACCCAGTGTCACAGCAGTACTTATGTAATTACTCTATATAACTTTGCCAGCAAGGAGGGAATAAAATCTCCTTATCAGGATACTGCAAACTACTAAAACCTCGGAAGACTATCTCCCTTGGTGCACTGCTGCATTTTGGATAGTCTGGGAGCCCAGCCATCATGCAGAGGATACGCTTGGTTGACTGAGGCTTTGGCACTGCAGACTTGCACCCAGGGATGAGCGCTGAACTCTCTTGAGATTTCTCAAGAAAATGGTACCTGAAAAAAATGGGGGGAGCCTGCAGCTTCTGAGTTGGGACCACTTTAGCTGGAATGGCCAAAGGGACATGTGTGGCTAGTGCACAGTCATGCGGGCAGCTTGCAGGCAAACTCAGTCATTGGCTACTGAAGGCAGCTTTGCTGGGAACCTTGGACAATTCATCCAGGAGAAGAACACAGGAGAAGAGGGGGGATGGAGACAAAAATAGTTTGTTTGGTTCCTTGAGGAAAACTGTAGGTCAGCAGAAAGTAGAATAAAGGAAAAAAAAAAAAACAGCCTAGCTGAGAAAGAAGTTAAATCTGGTCTTGAGTAGTCATCTAAATTAGGAAGATGGGCCTCAGCCCTCCTGCTGGGGGACCAGTTCCAATGAGGCTTTGTCCCATGTTTCTCTAAGAATGACTTTCTTCTCTACTTGTAATCCTGCTTTTGATTGTGGGAAGAAGCAGCACAGAGCTTCCCCAGGGATATAAAACACAAGACCACAGACCAGACTTCCCTACCAGGCCTGTCCAGTGAAGGAATTTAATTAAGAGGACACACAGCACAGTCTCGTCATTTGAGGAAGAGTTCTCAGAGCTTTGCACAGAAATGCCAAGGTGGAATATGGAGGAGGGGAAAGGGCCACGGCATTAAAAGTCTTTACTAGCCAGCATGGTGGTGCACACCTGTAATTCCAGTGGCTGGAGGCTAAGGCAGAAGAATCAAGAGTTTGAGGCCAGCCTCAGCAACTTAGTGAGGCCCTAAGCAAATTAGCATGACTCTGTCTTAAAGTATAAAAAAGGGCTGGGGATGTGGCTCCACGGTTCAGTGTTCCTAGGTTCAATCCTCAGTACCAAAAAAAAAAAAAAAAAAAAAAAAAGTCCTTGCTGGCTCCTTTCTGGAACTCCCCCATGGTAGCATACCCATTTGCTATGGTTTGGATACAGTAGGGTCAGCTTCCAATTGTGCCCACTTTTCTGCCATATGTGCAGCATCATAAGGGTCTTGCCAGAAACCAAAAAATGCTGGTGCTATGCTCTTGGACTTCTCAACTATGAATAAACTTCATTTCCTTATAAAACTCCAGGTATTATGTTACAGCAACCAAAAACAGACTAAGATACCATCCTTCACCGATGGCCCAGTCCTTAGTGATGGAGGAGGAAGGTGGTGGTGGTGGGGAGGGCAGAATTAGGGAGTAAGTATCACTATGTCTCCAAAACCAAAAGATCAGCAATGAAAAGAAGGCTTGGTCAGTCAGCAGTAGGAAAACACAAATAGAGAATTTCTACTCTTACGTTCTACTCAGCTGAAACTGTTCTATATAGTCAACTTTCATAGACTGTATTGCTCAGTACACCTTGCAGATCCTTTTTCGCTGTTTACTGTATCTGTCCCTCACAATCACTTCCCTTACAACAACAATAACCTCACGCCTTAGCTGTAATTTACACTCCTTGTGTAAACAGAAAGAACACTTAGCAAGTTTCCACATTGTACCTTTCATTGTTACTTCCACGAGTGGTATTATTTGCACTGAGGTGTGTTAACAGTAAGATTCCAGTAATGACAATACTTAGCATATCTTAACCCTTCAAAGGGTATTCTCAGCTCTTATGTAATTTGACAGCCTCAGACACAAAATTCACAGGGACCAGTATGATGGGTACTCTTTTTATCTGTCAAATGAGCAAAAAAAATAACTCACAGATGTTGACTGACTTGCCTAAAGTTTATGGCACAGTTGGAACCAGTTTCCAGGTTTCTTGAAACTTACCTAAGCACTCATTCTATGCAAAAGTTCTGTGCTACCTGGGTGGAATGATCATTACAAAGGAAATTTGGCACAGCTGAGTTGCACATGATGGCAACACAGCTCCTCAGCCAAGTGTTGTCAGTGCCCAGACTCAATGCAGATTCATCAGGAAAAGAGCTATTCAGTTTGTGCACTTCTCATCCCTTCCTGCTCTCATGCTGTCACTGGAGACTGGCAAAGAACTGCACAGACTGTGAGCCAGAGCATTCGTCTGGGTCAGACGCCTCTGTCTACACTCACTCTGGAGATACAGCCTGCTAAGAGGGATGAGGCCTGAAGCAGATGGGCAAGCTCATTGCTGCTCTGGGCACTATCCCTGGCCCACTGTAGCACCGTGGGACGGTGACTCAAAGGTTACATTTATAGACTCCAAATTATTCAGTTGCTTCTATGTGCTTCCCTACCCCTAATACAGGGGCTGAGTGAAGGAACAAAGTAAGAGTGGGGGAGGGCAAAGTCAGATGAGTAATATTGAAGAGTAGGCATAAGAATGACTCAACCAAGGTAAATGGGGTTGCCTTTTACTTGCCCCAACACCATCCCAAAATTCGTGGGTGATAATGTGTGTAGGGGGAAGGAGTTGACTCATCCTGGCTCACCATATCTGAACAACTACTATGACATTTTACTTTGCAACTATGACATTTCTGTAGCAACTCTTCCTACAGTTTGGCACTTGCAACATCCACCTTCTTTTGACTTTGAGAAATAGCCTTGTCTAATGGGATGAGAGGGAGCACTCCATGCCCTTGAACAGGACTGATCCCACCATCTTAGGCCTGCAAGGCCCAAGATGAAACTCGTCTTCATGGAATTGTTTTTTTTGTTTGTTCGTTTTTTGGTGCTGGGATTGAACCTAGGGGTGCTCTGCCACTGACCTACATTTTTATTTTGAGACAAGCTCTCACTAAGGTCTTTGCCAAGGCTGACCTCAAACTTGAGATCTTCTTGCCTAGCCTCCTGAGTAGCAGGGATTATAATTGTGCGTCACTAGGCCTGGCAGCTGCTTGCTTCATTTTTGAGAAGGGTCTCACTATGTTGTCCAAGATGGGCTACTATTTTTATTCCTTCCAACTAGCCATATTTCCTTCCTTTCAATGCTCAAAGCATTCATCTCTAATATCATATCTTTTTTTTTTTTGTAATTTTTTTTAGTTGTTATGGACTTAATGCCTTTATTTGTTTTTATGTGGTGGTAGGATCAAACCCAGTGCCTCATACTTGCAAGGCAAGTGCTCTACCACTGAATTACAACTCCAGCCCTCAAGTCTTTTTTTATGAGATATTTGTATAGTTGGCTCATTCTCTCAAAGCCCTTTTTAGAGTATGCTCCTTGAGGGCAAGGACTGTTTCCCACTCATTGTTTAGCCACCCAATCCCTGGCAATAATGCCCTGACCAGAATGAGTACTCCATAAACACATAAACACATGGAGCACATCAATAGATGTGAGTTACTTTCCTCCTGAATTCTGTGTTGGGCCTCTCATAGTGCCTCTGTGGTATTCTTCCCTGCAGTCTTGATCACCGCCAAGAGTATCCATCACAACTGCAGAGACAAAACCTTCATCTCTCAAAGGTGTGATCTAAGAAAGTTGGATAAACTGACTGTGAGGTCAAATTATTGAGGTTTCAGCTAGTTCTAAAACTCTATGATTCGAAAATGTTGACTAAACAAAAACAAGAAGTTAGTAAATTTGGAGGGGGAAGAATAAATATTGAAATAACGAATAAATAAAAAGGCAGTTGGGCTTGTTGTAGTCTCAGGAAAAATGCCAAATATTCAGGGAAGGCTTTCTGGGGATGATACAATTTAAGATGCTCTAAGAATAATAGGAAGAACATTTTGTAAATAAGATAGTGTATTTCTAGGGTAAGAGAGAGAGGTTTAGAAAATGCCCAGATCAATTGAACATACCATTTAAGTAAATCTGACAAGGACAGTATAGTAATGGCAATGAGACAGTCTGAAACAAGTAACAATCTGAGGAGATCGTGAGCACAAAGGCTATCTATGTAGGCAGATGTGTACTTAATGTACAGGCTCTGGAATCAGAACTGAGTATGGAATCTTGGCTGCCATACTTACCCTAAAACAAGTCAATTAACCTCTGTGAGTCTTAGTTTCATCTGTACATCATGAAGATACACATGTATCTTCATGTGAGATTAAATGAGACAAATGATATAAAGTGCCTAGTATTAGCACCTAGCACCCTTCATTTAACAACTATTTATTGAGTACCTCTATGTGCTAGATAACAAGCTAAGTATGTCACACAGTAAATAATCAGAAAATGGGAGCTGATTATAATTATTCTTATCTAAAGGGACCATGCCTCCTATTCCTACATCCTTCACAGTAAATCAAGCCTCTTTTGATTCTGCAACTTAGAAGAAATGGCAGTTCACCATATATGAGATTACATTTATTTGTCTTTGGTTTATTTTGCCAAAACAAAACAAAATTTGTCTTCAGCTTTAGGTGCAATGAAAATGCAAATTAAAGAATAAGAATTTTCTCAAAGACTCAACTCTCTAACAGGACATATCCTTTGTGCACAGCAGGGTAGTCAAAATGTCAGAGATTTCTCCCTACCCTTGGAAAGTTCATTTCTTGATATGGGCCCAAAGAGACATCTTGAAAGAGACACGCATGGGTTACATGTCCCCTCTCTAGGGATAGTCTTCTCCCATGGATGTAAAACAGGCTTTGGCAGCTGCTCAGTATCATTAGACCAAGGGCAAGTCAACTGCTCTCTCAGGCTTAAAATAAAGTTTTCATCTCAAACCAAAAATACTGAGCATTTGACCAAGAAAAGAAAGCCAAACGGAGATCTAGTTGTCATGAGGAATTTCTTGTTGATCATGTAAGGTTGCTATAATGAACACCTGAAAGTTTGATTTGTAAGGATGTACAACATTATACAGAAATTGATGAAAGGTATCTGCTTTGTAAAAAGGTTCATTTTGTGTGTGTGTGTGTGTGTGTGTGTGTGTATTATTAAACCATCCAACCAGAATGAAGTTTGTTTTTGTTAAGCATATAACTAACTTCTTAATAGATTTTATACACAACCAACCTCTGGGGAAATATATATTATCCTCCTATAAATCTTTTCTATGTTGTACATTTTCCAGTGGGTTGTCTCTTGAGTATGTCACAAGGATGAAATAGAAACTTCAGAGATAGGTTTCCTAGGGCATGGTCCTTTCTTTGGTGGCCCAAGAGAACCAAAGTGTTTTCAGAATTTCAGATGGATAACTGAGGATCTGTTTGGGGTTTAGGTATTGGTGGGAAGTTTCCCACAAATAAGTCAAAGACATGAGGCTAAGTAACCAGTACATGCAAACAATGACTATTTAGAAAATCACTCATAGCTACAATTATCAAGTCCTGAATAAGAAGGAGGATTAGTAGTGAGGCTCACACTCACTATTTCACCAAGTAATTTGAATATGATTTCATCACACTTAGAGTAGATCCATTTCCAAACTAATGCTTGGTTTTTTCTAATCCTGTTTATTCTTAATTGACACAAGACTCTCTAGGCAGGACAAGGTATTATCTCTCATAAATTTATAAACCTTCACAAAGGAAATTACTTTGGGGAAATTACTTCAAATGTCAAATAACTCAAGGGACTTAATCTTGGAATTTATGTTTCTATTTTTAATGTTTTAATCCAGACACAATTTTTTTCCCTTAAGTACCTTCAAGTATTGAAGGTGCTAAATCAGCTCTCACACAAACAGCTCATCAGAAAGGAAATAAGAACTTTCTTTCTCATTTACTTCCTTTAAATCCAGCTATTTTGTGGGGAAATATTAAAATAAATAAATAAAACCAAACTAATTAGAATGCACGTGATGTGAGATGACATATTTTTTGCTCCAAAGTTCTCAACATCTTGCTTATTTAGAAACATCTGCTCAAAGAAGAAAAATAAATTGAATGGAGAAATCTCAAAAAAACCCAGTCAGTCTGTGACCCTGTTCCTGGGTCATTTGTCAACTAAAACAATTCTAAAATATATTTGCTTATGTTAGTGTTCTTTAGCCTTAACTTTGTAACATTCTGAAGCATCAAACAAAATCAATTTTATATCATTTTCATTTGTTATTTGTGTGTATCTGTCCAAAAAGGCTGGAAATTACAAATCTATGAACTTCAGGTACAAGCAAGGTAGGAATACTAATGTCCATTAAGAGCTGACCATTGTTTAGACAACTTAATGGTTAGACCTTTTTTTCCTTTCATCTCTACAACATTTTATCATCTATAAAAGTGAAGACTTACCATCATCTGCGTTTTATATATTCTTTTGCCATAATATCTTGGGGCAGTTAAATCAGTTTTTTGAGGGGAGAAAATATCTACTTCCATTATTTTCTTAAAAAGCTGATTTGTATTCCACATATGCAAATCAATAAATATAATTCACTATATAAACAGAATTAAGGACAAAAATCAGTCATCTCAATAGATGAAGACTAAGCTTTCGACAAAATTCAGCAACCATTTATGATAAAAACACTTAAGAAACTAGGGATGGAAGAAACTTACCTCAACATCATAAAGGCTATATACAACAAATCTAAAGCCAACATCATAGTAAATGGAGAAAAGCTTGAAAGCATTTCTTTCTAAAATCTGGAACAAGACAAGGATGTCTGCTCTTACCACTAGTATTCAATATAGTACTTAAAATTCTAGCCAGATCAATTAGGCAAGAGAAGAAATAAAAGGGATAAAATAGGAATCAAAATACCAATGATATTATTTTTCTTTTTTTTTTGAGGGGGCGGTTACCAGGGATTGAACTCAGGGCACTCGATCACTGAGCCACATCCCTAACCCTATTTTGTATTTTATTTAAAGACAGGTCTCACTGAGTTGATGCGCCTCGCTTTTGCTGAGGCTGGCTTTGATCCTCCTGCCTCAGCCTCCTGAGCTGCTGGAATTACAGGCATTAGCCACTGCTCGGGGCACCAATGATATTCTTTACAGAAGTAGAAAAAAAATCCTAAAATACTGGAAGAATAAAAGACCCAGAATAGTCAAAGCAGTTTTAAGTTAAAAAAAATGCAGTAGGCATCACAATACCCAACTCAAATTATAGTATAGAGCTATAGTAACAAAAACTGCATGGCACAGATGCACAGACCAATGGAACAGAATAGAAGACACAGAGACAAACCCCACACATCTACCTGATCCTTGACAAAGGTGCCAAAAACATTCGTTGGAGAAAAGATAGCCTTTTAAACAAATGGTGCTGGAAAAACTGGTTATCTACATGTAGAAGAATGAGATTAGATCCCATCCTATACAAAAGTCAACTCAAAATGGATCAGAGATCTAGGGGATAGATCAGAAACTTTGTAGCTGCTGGAAGGAAATGTAAGGTCAATACTCCAACACATAGGCATAGGTAATGACTTTCTCAATATGACCTGTAAAGCTCAGGAAATACTAGCAAGAATTGATAAAGGGGATGGCATCAAATTATAGGCTCCTGAACAGCAAATAAGAGCATGAAAAGAGTATCTACAGAATGGGAGAAAAATCTTTGCTAGCTACTCTTCTGATAGAGGATTAATATCCAGATTATATAAAGAACTAAAAAACTTAACACCAAAAAACCCCACAAAAACAAAAACAAATAACCAAATTAATAAATGGGCAAATGAACAGACACTTTTCAAAAGAGGGAAAACAACAGCCAAAAATATAGACATTCAACATTTTTGGCAATTAGGGAAATACAAATCAAAACTACACTGAGATTTCATCTCACTCCAGTTAGAATGACAGTCATCAAGAATACAAATAATAATAAATAATTAAGATAATGTGTGTGTGGGGGAAAGACTTTTACATTGTTACTGGGACCGTAAATCAGAATAACCACTACAGAAAACAGTACGGAGGTTCCTCAAAAGACTAGGAATGGAACCCCCATATGACCCAGCTATACCACACCTCAGTATTTATCCTACAGAATTAAAGTCAGCATACTATAGTGGTACATGCACACCTATGTTTATAATAGCACAGTCCACAATAGCCAAATTATGGAACAAGCCTAGGTGTCTGTTAATGGAATAAATGGATAAAGAAAATATGGTATATATACACAACAGAGTTTTATTCAGCCATAAAGAATGATATTATCTCATTTGCATGAAAATGCATGGAACTTGAGAGCATTATGTTAAGTGAAATAAACCACTCAGGAAGACAAGGGTTGTATGTTTCCTCTCTTGTGTGGAAGCTGGAGAGAACAACAACAACAACAAGGTGTATATGTGGCATCTCATGAAAATAGAAGGGAGACCCGTAGAGAATAAGAAAGAGACCAGGGAGAGGGAGGAAGAGAGGGAAAGGAGAGATACCAGGAATGACATTGACTAAACCGTATTGTTATATTGTATGCATGTATGAATATATAACAATGAATCCCACTATTATGTATAATGTTCTGATAAAAATATGGGGAAAAATCAGTTCATATGTTTTATAATTTGCAAAGTGCATATTCACAAAAGCTCAGAAACCTAACAATTATTCTTTACTTTTTTTTTTTTTTTGTAACAAACATGAAAACTGAGTGAGGTCACGTTCCAGTTATTAAGGTATTTGTGATAATTCCTACTTAGGTGACCAGATAATGTCAAGCAGGGGCTAATGTCCAGGTTCTCCACTCCAAACCCTTTACTCTCTGCACTCCTGCTCAAGAAGGCATTCAGGCATTTGTATCACCTGACTTTTTTCTCAGTACATGCATCCCAAAACTGAAGTCACACCCCAATGATGTGTGGTGAAAGCATTATCATTTTGATTTTGAATATTGTGCTCTTTTTAATCAGTCTCTTGCTGGTGTGGCACATGCCATAATCCCAGTGACTCAGGAGGCTGAGGCCCTAAGCAACTTAGTAAGGCCCCGTGTCTCAAAAATAAAAATAAAAAACAGTCTGGGGATATGGGTCAGTGGTTAAGCGCCCCTGGGTTTAATCCCCAGTACAACAAACACACACAAACAGCCTTTTTAAATTGATTATTAATTCAACTAGTAGTTTGCTTTGTTTCCTAATAATTTTTCCTGTGTTGGTTTTGGCTAGGAAGCAAGTCAGCAAATCCTTGCCTATGTACTTAATTGACTTTTCTTCCTAAACACAGACATACACTATGCTTATTTCATTTTATCTCATTCTCATATAACACCACAAGGTATATGTTATTATTGGCCTACTTCTACGAATGAAGAGGTTAAGTAGGTACCTATCAAATAATTTGTGATTATTTCTAGAGTGTATCTAAGAGAATTCAAATTTTGTTTTTCAGGTTTCTCTTGGTTCCATTAATGACACAATGTGTATTTCCTTTTTCTTAAGTCAATTAAAGAAGCATTAAATGTCACACCAAAGAATGACTCACTTGTGCACACACTAGGACCCAGATTATTAGAAAAATAGCTCATGCTGGATTCATGACTAACAGGAAATTGGCACAAAGGTGATGAATGACTTTGTCCTGCGGACTCTCAGGTCTTTGAGTACCACGAGTGGGCCCAGGTCTAAAGGTGAGCAAAAATAATCTAGGAAGGGAATAAAAAAACAAACCAAAAAACAAGAAAGCTGAAAGAAATAGGAGGAAGAAGGGGGAGAGATTTCTGTTGCCTCTGGAAGGCAAATCTTCTTTAAGGAAGCTTTATGTTAAGCTGCTTTAGGTTCCACACTCAGTTCTTACTTGTATCAACTCTGCTGGAGCTTGCGTTCCTTTCTGTGTGGTGGTCCCTGTCACTATAGTTACTAGATGACTGACTCCATAGAAACAGAGACATTCTGGCATTCATCTTTGTGCCCCTGTGGCCATTTGTATCACTCCTGCTCACACCTGGCACACCAGCAACACTGACATCAACTCCCTTGTCCACCCTTTGAACAGAGTAGAAAAAGAGGCTTCCCCTTGCCTCCATACAGAGCCCAACCCTGCTCTGCCCCTGGCCACCACTACTGTGCTTTCTCACAAAGTCAAACAACCTCTAGTGATTACTTATGTAAGAAGTCCTCTTCCTTGGGCCTCCTAGCTCGATGTCTCAATTCCTCTACACAGAGCCATCTGTTAACCAAGGAATCAACATCAAAACATTCTTTGATGAGTCACAATTAATGACAAGTACAATGTGAGTACTGCCAGAATGATAAATTTAACACTACTCAAATATGCATCACGGGCTAAATAAAGAGCCTTTTAGGGATTGAAAATGAAATATTTTAAGGTTTTAAAAAACTGCTTGGCTTTAAAAATAAACCAAATACAGTCTTGGTAGATCCAAAGAAATCAAATGGAATTGAGGTAGTGTTAGCAAAGCTGACATTATGTGCCTGCAAATAATCACAATTGACTTTAATAGTTGATATAGAAAACTTTCAAATACAGGAGTGAACACAATGAGCAGCAAGATGAGACACGACAGCTCTGACTCCAGCTCTGACTCCATCAACTACTTTGTGCCTCTAGACTAGATCATTACCAGAGTCTTAGCTTTTTGGATTCTAAGAGGACTCCATTGCAGTAATGTTTTCTGTGTTGAGATTTCTGGTATCTCTGAGACTTTTCTGGACATTCTTCTTTGTTAAAAGACCAGAAAATGCAGTGAGTAGATTTTGTCTTCCATTTAATGGGTCAAGATTGCAAGGCCTCTTGTGTGATATGACTGAAAGATCAACTTCTTGTATTCATACTCCTTAAGCTTCCTCAGTGAAATGATTGAATTTTAAAAATGAGATTCATATAGGGGCTGGAGTTGTGGCTCAATGGTAGAGCACTTGCCTGGCATGTGTGGGGCCCTGGGTTCAATCCTCAGCACTGCATATAAATAAATAAAAGATTCATTTACAACTAAAAAAGAAAAAAATATATATATATATATTAAAAAATCCTTTTAAAAATGAGATCCATATAATGAAAACCAACCAACACTCTCCTTAGGGTTTTGCAATCAATAAAAGATAAATAAGAAACAGCTCAGTGATAATGGGAAGTGGAAAAACAAATGTCATTTGGAATTTGAGTCCCTTGTGTGACTTAATACTGAGTAGCAAAAGTAAACAAGGTGAATTCTAATCTCATGCTTGAACAAAGCTGTATAGAAATATAGTTCTAAAAGCATGTGTGAGAGTCTAGGGGTTGTGGCTCAGTGGCAGAGCACTTGCTTATTAGCATGTTGAGGCACTGAGTTTGATCCTCAGTACTACATAAAAATAAATAAATAAAATAAAGGTATGTGTCCATTTACAACTAAAAAAATGTTTGAATGTAACTAAGGCTTTTGTGGATATTATTTCTGATTATTTTCTTTTTCAATCTTAAAAATAATAACACATTACATATTGTAATAAATGACCATCATGATAGAATCCTTACATAGCCAGGTTTTTTGACTTAGGCATTAGATTTTGCCTCTTTCACATGCTAATGCTTTTTCTTATGTGTAAGCAAGCACACATCCAGAAACCTTCCCTCAGAGGAGAGGAGATATTACCTAGTGGCCAATTCCAGGTGATGATGATTCTCCTTGGACTCTGTGTTCCACCTAAGTTTAGGTCCTCAAGTATTGACAACACTGTACTTTATGATTGAAGTCCTTTTATATCATTGCTTTGGGTCTTATCTAGAAGAAGCAACCTTGGATCACTAAATAAATGATAACATGATGATTTATAGCCCATAGTTCAGAAGACTCAGTGCTGGCAAACTCAACATAACTGTGTGCAGAAGACTGCCGGAGAACTAAGCATAATCAGCTGCTGTGAAATAAATAGCAAGAAAAGAAAGAGGACATGACTGAGCTGTGGTTTGGACTAAGGAGAGCTCCAAAGAAGTACCAAGGGGTGGCACCAAGTTTAGAAAGAGTTGAATAATGGCCTAGGGACCATTAAATTGACAATTAGGAATTCCACCTATTTTTAGCTTGTAACCCTTTTGGGCTAAAGATACATAAGAGCAAACACAGAGTATGGAGGCAGAGAGAAGTGGAAAGAGACTTTTCCTGATTATGTTTTATATTTACTGCATTCTAACCCCCAAGGATTAGATAGAACTGTGGTCACTCACTCTGACAACCTGTCAAAACCACATGATGTGCACTAAGATAATAATATCTGCTTTTATTGATGCCAACCAGGCTCTATGCATCCATTATGCCTAACTGTGCAAAATAAGAGTTACAACGGCATTTCCATTTGATGATTGAGGAATCTAAGGAACAAAGAGGTCAAATAAATTGCCAGCTCCATAGCTTATGATCTATGTTGGGATTTGAATCCAGGTCTGTGTAGCATCCAAGGCTGAACATAATTTCCCACTATGCCATTCTATATGATACTGTGTAAAATTAATTTTTAAAGAAGTTGTTCTTTAACTTTCAAAGTAGGACAAATGAAGGTAGTATTAATGTACTAAATAAGGCTATCATGGATCATAAACTTCTAACTCAGTTTAGGTAATATTTCCCCATAAATGTTAATAAAAGTGCCTGCTGGGCACAAATTACTTGAGTCAGAAAGATACACAAGTCATAATTCTTGCTTTTTTTTTAATTTGTATTTTTTGATACCGGGGATCTAGCGTAGGAGTGCTTTTTCACTGAGCTACATCCCCAATCTTTTTTATTTTTAATTTTTGAGATAGGGTTGCTAAGGCTGGCCTTGAACTTACAATCCTCTTTCCTCAGCCTATGGAGTCACTGGGATTACAGTTGTGTGCTGCTATGACTGGCTTATAATGATTGCCTTTTAATAATTTATCACCTATTTGGACACACTAGGAAACAAGTAACAGTAGTGAAAATTGTTTAATATAGTAATAAAAGTAATATCACAAGAGTACTGGATTAATTACCAAATCAAACATATTTAAGACTGAGAAAAAAGAGATGTTGTATGACCTAGAAAGGTTTAGGAAGATTTCCTAAATGAGGAGGAGGGATGAAGGTTGATTCTTAGAGACTGATAAAATCTTGACAGGAGGAAAAGGGGTACTGCATTCCAAGGGGAGATATGGAGAACAAAAACATCAGGGAGAAAGCCTGTGCTCTGGAGCGAAGGTTTGTGAATATGAGTGGTTATGAGGTAGTTGGAAAGCTATTAGAGAAATAAACATTGGTAACTTTGAGGGTTGACTGAGTAAATTGGGTCCAATTCCTGGGCAGTGGGGATCCAAGAATGTTTTTGAGCAAGGGAGTCACATGATCCAAGTGTAGTTCTAGGCAGATCTTCCCGGGGCTGGGGATGTTTCTTAGTGGTAGAGCACTTCCAAGTGTGCCCAAGGTCCTAGGTTCAATGCCCAGCATACCCTCTCCTTCCTCTATGTGCAAAAAAGATTTTTCTAGTAGTGGTTAGCAAAGAGTTTGAAGAGGGGCAGAGGCAAGGGAGGAGGAACAGTTAGGAACTGACTATAGAAGCAGCTCAGATACCCAACAGAAACAAAGAAAAAGAAACTATTTCAAAGGGAAAGAAATGTATTTCAGTTTCATTCTGATGCTGTAGAATTAGAAAAATACTGAATTATTTCTGGTTGCAACTGGTTTAAATGTATATTTAGGGAAAATAAAGCACAAAGAACTTTGGATAGGTTTATAGCTCAGTTAAAATTTTTTAACTTTATGGTCTTGTATCATTTTACAGGTTTGCATAGTACCTTCAGAAACAGTCATTCATTATCCTCCTAATACCCCATGAGATAGATAAGTCTGGCCTTGTTTTCACTTTTTAGATGTTGAAACTGAAATTTAAAGACCTGTAGTAACAAGGTCACACTGTTATTCCATTTTAAGAGTGAGACACGTGTGTGTGTGTGTGTGTGTGTGTGCTTGTGTGTGTGTGTGTGTATCCCATATTCCAGGCATTTGCTATTTACCACACTAATCTCAGAAAGTGGAGGGTTTTTTCCCTTTTTTTGTGGGGGTGGAGGGGGGAAGGCATCATTTTTAGTTTTTCCATAGAAAATTTAAAACATACACAAAAGTAGAGACAAGAGTATAATGGGCCTGTCACTCAGCTTCAAAAGTGATAAACTTACAACCAATCTTGTGTCATAAGTACCCTGCCACCCCCAATTATTTGAAGTAAGCCATCCAAATCATATCATGATTCTTTAAAGTTTAAAGCCCAGAAGATATTTTTAAGAACTCAAAATTGGTTGTATGCCTTACGAATGGATGTTTCCTATTTTTAGCTTTAATTGAAAAGCTGAGGAGGATGGATGCTGCCCTGCAGAGCACTCCTTTTCTTTACCAAGATGTGAGAAAGTGGGAAGCAAAACAATTGACCCCCTTTCTCAGAAGAATTTCCTGGGAATTTCTTTTTTTTTTCTTTTCAAGCTACCTCTAGTATGTTAAAAATGAAATACATTTCTTTTGTTCTCCTGACTCCTATTTCTTTTTTCCAAGTTGGAAGGCTGACAGTCATTTTTGTATGTGAGGTGTGGTAGCTTTCCTAAAGGTGGTTTTAATGGAAAGCCTTGTGTCTGTTATTCTACTGTGTATGAATGTGTATGGAATATGGAGGGCAGTATCACTGGCTAACGGACATCATTTCTCTCTCTGTATTCTGAAAGAAAGCTACATTCTTGTGTTTAATAAGCTTTTCCCTCAAAGTACATGTATGAAGACACAAATTGGTGTGAATATATTTTGTATACAACCAGAGATATGAAAATTGTGCTATATATGTGTAACAAGAATTGTAATGCATTCCACTGTTTTATATATAAATAAAAACTTTAAAAAAGCAAGCTTTTCCTTCATTGCAAAAAGACTTCTTTTGCTAAGAATACTATCATTTCACCATCACTTATTCTCACATTGCTTAGGAAATAAACTATCTAGAATTTTCAGGTTTAATAATAGAAAAACACTAAAAAATCTTTTTTTTTTTTTAGGTACTGGCAATTAAACTCAGGGACACTTGACCACTGAGTCATATCCCTAAACCTATTTTGTATTTTATTTAGAGACAGGATCTCACTGAGTTGCTTAGCACCTTGCTTTTGCTGCTGCTGGCTTTGAACTCAAGATCCACCTGTCTCAGCCTCCTGAGCACATGTGCCACTGCACTTGGCTGAAAAAATCTTTGTTTTTATCAAAATCCTATATATTATCTTTTTTAAAAAAAATTATGCCTACTTCATGGAACATAATATTTTACAGAGTGAAACAGGAGTATGGGTGAATGAGGAGTGATTATATCTAGAGGCTTTAATACATATTTAGAGGGAGGGATAATACAGTTTGATACAAGCATCTCAAAGAGAGATTTAAATTGCCTCAATTCTTTAATCATTGAAAATTTTATAGCAGACTAATTCATTCCTTTGATCATTCATCAACAAATATTTACTCAACACTAAGTATCTGTCATTCTGTGTGTGATTCTGAGGAAACAGCCATGAACAACATAGATATGGTTTCTTGTCCAGAAGTAGAATTTCTCCATATACATATTCCAACTTCTAGATTCCTGGAAATTATTATATATACTCGAAAATACTGAAAGGTCTTTAAAAGGACTCATTTCTAACATCATAGTAAATAATAAACCCTGAGAGGAATATATGTTGTCTATTATCAAACCCTTCAGACTCCCTGGACAGAACATGTGCCAATTGAGGGTCTTTACTTGCAAACTGGATAGTTTCTGGGTTAAGAATAGACTAATGCTACTATCCCTCTGTCCAAAGATTTTTTGAGAGGTAATAACTATAATGGTTACAGATATACATTTGTTCTTTTCTTTCTTTTTTTTTTTTTTAAGATGGAGTTTTGCTATGTTGCTTAACCTTACAGGCTCTGCTTCAGTCTCCTGAGTAGCTGGGACTACAGGCATGCATCACCATCCTTGCTACAAATATACTTTTGTTGAGTGGTATAATTTTAATTCTTCTGCTTTCTAATATAAGCATTCTCTTCCTTCAGCTTGTGTTTCATTATGAAATCTGCCAAGTGGCTTTAATTATTGCCAGTTTTTCTGCCCCTTCCCTGTAGGGGAGTCCTTTTTCAGTGTGAAACCGTAGGAACTTGTGGCAAAATTCTGTATTGGCAGCATCTTAGCAATTGAAACATGCCCTTTTGCTGGTGAGGTACCTGGATCATACACAAGAGTGAAATCAAAGCACATTGCTGCATATGCAGAAAGTCACAAGAGCATCCTGGCTGAGGTACAAACTGCACTGGACAAAATGCAAGTCACAAAAGTAACAGGAGGGAACTTGAATTCTGTGTTTAATTTTCTGCAATTACTATATTGTATGTGATCGGTAAACTAGATATAGAGTTCTAGAATTAGGTAGAGATTTCTTCTAAGATAAATCTCTGTTCCCATAGAAGACATCCTGGATGCTGGCCTGGCACTCATGGCCTACCTCTTCTTGCCAGCCCTTCTGACAAGGTACTCTGGCTAACTGCTCTGTGCCTCTATGTCTATGTAAGGTTCCTCTCCCAGGATTCTTTGGAATGAAGACAGAAAATGGCTTAGTTGCTGAAAGCCCTGTATCAGCTGCTTGTTTTCAGCCTTTGCATTCTCCTGCTTCAACAGCAATGGCATCTGGGGAAACTCGTTCCTCTTGGACGGAGCATTTTACCCCATCTGTTTCTGAAGCTCTTTCCAGAAGCATTTCTTCAGTCAATGAGATATCATTGTTCCCTATAAAAAGATTGTAATCACACTTGTTTTGTTTGGGTAGCGTATTATTTTAGTGTGATAAATGAGAACAGAAAAGGAGCAAATTCCTTTGATGAGTAAACTGATGCCAGGGTGAGAGGATGAGATTTGGGCTCCTTAGGAGCTCCACTTTGCTTCAACCATCAACCTAGTCACACCCAGACTGAACTGTCTGACTCCATTAACAGTATTATAGACAAGTTTGGGCCATGCAAACTTTTAAAAAAAGAGAACATTTTTCTTCTTATGTTATGAGTAGAGATACAATATGAAATGAAACTTTTTAAATATGTATTTTTCAAGGAGAAAAGAAGAAATCATCTTAACATATTTCCTTATTTATTTATTTATTTATTTTGGTATCAGAAATTGAACCCAGGGGTACTTTACTACTGAGTCACATCCCCAGCACTTTTTAAAAAATATTTTATTTAGAGATAGAGTCTCAATGAGTGGCTTAGGTCCTCGCTAAGTTGTTGAGGCTGGCTTTGAACTTGTGACCTCCTGCCCCAGCCACCTGAGCAACTTGAGCCGCTGGGCTTACAGGTGTGTGATACCATGCCCAGCTTGTTTTCTATTTATAAAAATAACATATAAAAATCATCCATAATTCCATCCTTCAGAGAGCAGATCTCCATTTTGATTTTATTGGCTTTTCTTCAAGAATATTTCTAGACAATAGGATAGAAAGTATATTCACAATTTTATATACTGCTTTTAAAACTTCATTGTGTATATGTGTGTGTGTGTGTGTGCGCGCGCGTGCGTGCGTGCGCACATGTGCATGTGTGCTGCTGGGAACTGGAGATGTCACATTTTAAACATAAGGATTTTTAGTGGAAAAACTATTTTAATGGTGCTTTGTCTCCAAAGAAATCTGTGACAGACACTGGGTTTTCCTCAAACGAACTCATATGTTGTTATTAAGAAAACTCATCAAGCATGGAAGACCACCTAACCCCAGCTTTCTCTATCTCATCCTATCCCCCAGCTCATCTCAGAACATCATGGGGAAGGGAGTTTGAGGCCTTCCAGTGTGTCTCTACATTAAAAAATACATTTAAACTATTCTCCTTTGAATTAAATGGAATCTGTCTGCTTGGATTTTTTTCTTCATTTTATTTTCCTGAGTTTTAATTAAAGATAGCTGTGACCATAGACTATAGACAATTGCAGTTGTCAGGGGGTTAGCAGTTATTGATCTGATTTCTTACCTGATGAGGAAATCTTTTTACATCTACTAGTCCTGGGACACCTTTGGGTGAATTACAAAAAATACTTCTTCTCTAGAAAACCAATGCCAGAAAACATGTGCTATGGTTTGGATATAAAATGTCCCCCAAAGATTCATGTGTTGCAAACTTGGTCCCCAGTGCAGCAGTGTTCCGAGCTGAGGAACACTTGGGGAAGTGGTTGGATCATGAGGGCTCTGACCTCATCAATGGATTAATCCATTGAGAGATTCATAATCTGGTAGCATTATTGAGAGGTAATAGAAACTGCAGAGGTGGGGCCTACTTGGAAGAAGCAGGTCACTGGGAGTGTGCCTTGGAAGGGTATATCTTGCCCCCAGCCCCTTCCTCAGACTCATTCTGCTTTCTAACTACAATGCTCTGAGAACCCTTCTGCCATGATGGTCTGCTTTACTTCAGGCCCAAAGCAATGGAGCCAGCCAACCATGGATTGAAACCTCTGAAACCATGAGCCAAAATAAATCTTTCCTCCTCTAAGCTATTTTTCTTAGGCATTTGGTCACAACAACAAAAGGCTGACTAATACAACATGACACAGCTACTGCAGGGCTGACTGGATTTCAGCCCTGACTGTCCCAATGGCCAGGGGACCCTCTGTAATAAATGACCTATACAGTCCTGATCTCAGGGATTTAGCTTTCCAGGCTGCATTTGAGTGATAGAAATCTCACCATCACATAAAGGTAGTCTATTCCATCTCTGAACAACTATGTTTTGTTTTGTTTGATGCTAGGGATCTAACCCAGAGTCTTCTGCATGCTAAGTATACACTCTACCACTGAGTTATATCCCCAGCTCAGTGGTGTGTTCTTTCGAATAATGAGAGAAATATTTTATAGGAAATGTAGGGTGAGTGACTTCTATCCACTGATCCTACCTTTGCTTCCAGAAGGAACTGACATCAAGTCCCAGGCTTCCAAATAACTGCCCTTCAGAAACTTGACATTATCCTAATCCACGTTTTTCCAAGTCTTCCCTTTCCCAGGATGAATACCTAATTTTTATAATTGGATCTTCACATGATTTATTTCTAGATTTTGGTTAATATCCCGTTATTTTCTTGTTTGCTAATGTTCTTTAATTCAGACAATCATACTGAGCATATGTTTTACAGCTTTATAATACAGTTAAGCTATGAAATCTTGATCCAAATTATATATTTCTCTTAAGACAACTTAAATCTGTTCATATTTAACTTACACTGTTGGTCATACTGAATTTGTGGCTCTCTAGAACCCCTCTTTATAAGTTTTCTTGAGCCAGGCTTTTCCAAGATTATATTTATGTAATTTAATTGCTAGAACCAAGTGCAGGACTTATTATGCCTGGTAAATTTCCTTTTGTTGATTTCAACTCACTATTTCAGTGCATTAGAATCCTGTTGAAACATATTGGATTTTTTTTTTTTTTAAGGTTACACCACAGCTAAGCCAGGGAACAATGGTATATTTGGCTTTACCAAGGTACTTTACCAAGATGGACAATCAATACTTGGGTGAGTCTGACTTTTAGCCGTTTGAACAACTATTTCTGAAGGGTGTTGCTTAATGGACCAATTTAGTCTTCAGGGGAACTATGTGTCCTGATCCTGCTTTGTTCAGTAGTTCCTCCACTTAGAAAGTACAAAGAGATCAGTCTGATCTTGGAGTGGTCTGAGTGCAGGGACCATAATTCCCAGGGCACCTAGAACACAGATAGGCAGAAAATCTTTTTTTTTTTCTTTATATTTCTTGTTAAGTTTCTTGTTAACTTTCTGAATCACAGAGGAAAGAGGCCAAGAACAATCAGTGGCACAAAGAAAACAAGATATACTCCAATTATTATTGCTGTATTTCCAACAGGTACTTCTCCCTACAGTCTCATTTTTAAATTTAGCCATTTTCTTTCTTTCTTCCATTTCTTCATTTGATTTTCATATACTTATTAGATATTTTATTATCTACTTTACTCATCAGATATTTCTTGAGAGGTCGCCATGTGCCACACGTGCTCTTCTCTAGACAGAGAGGTGAGCCAGGTGAGGAGGGGACAGACAGGCACTGGCAATGCAGTGAGATAAATGGAGCAGTGTGGGGAAGCCGCAGGGTGCTGTGGAAGGGACAGCAGGGCTCTCCAGCTAAAGTGGGAGGCACAAGCTGGGCCTGGCAGTGTGGTGCCTGTGGGCTTAGCTACTCAGGAGTTTGAGGCAGGATGGCTTGAGCCCGGGAGTTTGAGATTGTTCTGGGCAACACAGCCAGACCCCATGTCCCCTCCTCAAAAAGAAAAAAGGTGGGAAGCAGGAAAGAAAGTTTTCCTATTGGAAATAAAATCTAGGGCGAGTCCTTAAGGGTGAGTGAAAACTGGCCAAATGTAAAGGGTCATGGGAAACATTCTTGAAAGAAAATGGCACAAGCACGCTTTGGGATTACAGTAAGTTCTGAGTGGTGCCTTCTTTCAGTATCTTTCTTTTTGGGTCTCCTGACCAGTTGCCTAGAAATCACATGCTGCAGGTCCTCTGCCTCTACTCTCACTGGCCAAGTTTCTACAGTAAAGTATAATTATCTTTTGTACCATGGAATGGTCCCATTTCTGCCTCTACCTGTGGTGAGCCGTTCCTATAGACCGTGGCCGCCATTAGAAGATGGCGCCGGCTTCCACTGTGGCCTGTGATAAACAACTCCTTTTTTGGAGAGTTGGCACGTAATCCCTTATCACCCTATGAGAAAGCTCCACGTGGCAGCTTTGCATTGGGGCTTGAGATGCTTTATTAAGGCTGGGAGGGGCATCCGAGAGGGAGAAGAAGAAATATCAAGGGCCTGAATAAACTGCTGAAAGAAGATTCCTGAGTTGCGTCTTCCTTGCGGGCAAGGGGTCGCGACAAGTGGTGCCGAAACCCGGGAACCAGAACTTTCAGCAGTCAGGGGTGGTGCACCGGTTAGTCCCAGGTAAGTGGGATCCGCGACCAAAGCGGGGTTAGTCCCAGGTAAGTGGGATCCGCGACCAAAGCGGGGTTAGTCCCTAGTAAGTGGGATCCGCGACCAAAGCGGGGCAGCTCCTCTGTAAACACAGAGAGAGCCTTACATTTTATTGCAGCTGCACTGTGTACTTTCGCTTCTGCTTTCGCTTTTGTTTTCTGTGTTTGTTTTTGTGCTTCCTTTGTTGTTGTGTCATGGGTGCCGCATCTTCAAGTCCGCTTCTCCTGGCCCTAGATGGCCTGTTACGTTCCAAGGGCCTGGAAGTGAAACATGGTACTTTACAGAGATTTTTACAGAAGATAGATATCGCTGCACCGTGGTTTGCATTTTCGGGCAGCCTTACTGTACCTAGTTGGGATAAATTAGGCAAAGATCTTGACTTTGCTTCTGAGCAGGGCATATTAGAGGGTGGGGTGATACCCCTTTGGAAAATGGTTCGTAGTTGCCTTACAGATGGTAAATGCCAAGAAGCTGTGAGTGAGGGTCAGGCCGTTCTTGAACAACTACATGAGGAAAAATCTGAAGGATCACATAGTGAAGTGGCAGAGAGTATCAAAAGTAACAGTAGTGAGAAGGCAAAAGAGCCTGAAGATAAAAATAGGAGAAGGCTCTACCCAGACTTGACCGAATTCAGAACGCCTGAGAACACAAGCGACTCAGAGAGTTCTGAGGACCTTGATATATTGTTACAACAACTACATAAGATAAAAATGAAAAAGAAGAAAAAGGAGACACAAGGCGCGCATGCCTACTGTAAGAAGGGGGAGGGATCTAATATTGGTCAACAGAATTCTGAGGAGGAGGAGGTTGAAAATTTAGAAGAAGATATGATGCCTGTTGCCCCACCCCCGTATGTGGGGGGGAGCCAAGGTTCCGGGAGATCTTTTCATGCGCAAGTTTGGAGGACAGTTAATACAGATATGGGACTTGCATACCCTGTATTTCAGGACAATAACAGGGGAAGATATCATGAGCCTTTAGACTTTAAGATAGTTAAAACCTTGGCAGAATCCGTCCGCACTTATGGCATAAATGCCGCTTTCACTCTCACTCAGGTGGAGGGACTTACTAGATTTTGTATGACTCCCTAAGATTGGGCTAGTCTAGTCCGCGCTTGTGTTTCCCCAGGGAAATATTAGGAGTCCAAAGTTGGCTGTTTAATGTTTCTGGCATTACCCAAGACTCGGAGCGAGGTAGGAGGCTTAAAATTTTTGCAAATAATTCACAATTATCTAATGCTACATTACCCTCCGCAGCAGTCTGTCTCCAATCTCCGTTCCTGTTTCTTTTGGCTAATGTTACATTACAGGGGATGCTTAATTGTTCTAATGTTACTTGCTACTTATCTGAGTGTTGGAATGGTTCTTGGACTGTAGCAGTGGTTATGAAAATTCCAACTTTTGTCCCAATCCCAGTCACTGCGGACCCAGATAAATTCCCCATTGTTGAGCTACTTAGAGTCCGCAGGGATTTTGGAATTACGGCAGCTATAGTGACAGCTGTGGCAGTGTCTGCTGCTGCAGCGGTTACGGCTGGAGTGGCCATGGCCAGTCAAGTACAAACTGCTGCCACCATTAATCAAGTTGTTCAACAAACTTCCACTATACTTGAATCCCAAAATTCAATTAATCAACATATTTTGTCAGGGATTTTAGCTGCCAACCAAAGAATAGATTTACTCCAAGCTCAAGTTGAGGAACTGTCTGACCTAGTACATTTGGGTTGTATTGATCAACGTGCACATTTATGTATAACCTCTGTCAGATTTAATGATTCCAGGAATGCCTCCCGCATCATTGGCAAATATTTGGCCGGAAATTGGTCCATGGCAGCGGAAGACTTGATCCAGTCTCAACTAACTCAGATTGCTGTTTTGAATAGTACCCGTGTCGATCCCGTGACTTTGGGTCAATTCACCGATTGGATATCTTCTGCTTTTTCCTTCTTCAAAGAGTGGGTGGGGGTAGGCATTTTTGGTGTAATGTGTTGCTTCGGTATGTTCCTCTGTTTGTGGTTTCTCTGTCGCCTTAAGGCCCGCAGTGCTCACGATAAGGCTATGATCATACAAGCTCTTGCAGCCTTAGAAAATGGCAACTCACCTCAAGTCTGGCTTGCGCATCTTAAGCAGTAAACCTTTGACATGGTCGTTACACCCCAAGTTATTATAACATTGCACTGGGATCGACATGTCTTTCCTTGTTATTCTCTTAGTGTTGGAAAGCCCTTGCACTCTGCCGGTCTTACTGCCATTGCACGCAGATGGGTTTCCACACTAGTGCTTTTCTATCGTCTTAAAGTCCGTGCCTTTCTTTCAGGGTGCTGTCAACTTGTTTGTCATTATAAACAGCCACAGTTCAGCCTCAGCTATCCCCCTTCGTCCACCATCGTCACGATACAGGATGCGAGGCAAGGCACTGCACTTGAGTGATCCTTGACGTGGACCTCAAGGAGAGCATGTCCTATTGCATGCGGGTTAGACGCGTCCACGCCCCGCCCCACGAAAAAAGGCGTCGGCTGATATGGCCTCGGATCTGGGGAAGGGCCCTCCTTAGGACTGAACCATACATTGCAGCCACTTCTGCACAGTGGGATAGGACCTCTACTTTCGCCTGCATTGTTTTATAAAACAGAAGGGGGAACTGTGGTGAGCAGTTCCTATAGACCGTGGCCGCCATTGGAAGATGGCGCCGGCTTCCACTGTGGCCTGTGATAAACAACTCCTTTTTTGGAGAGTTGGCACGTAATCCCTTATCACCCTATGAGAAAGCTCCATGTGGCAGCTTTGCATTGGGGCTTGAGATGCTTTATTAAGGCTGGGAGGGGCATCCGAGAGGGAGAAGAAGAAATATCAAGGGCCTGAATAAACTGCTGAAAGAAGATTCCTGAGTTGCGTCTTCCTTGCGGGCAAGGGGTCGCGACATCTACCTTTCCCTTTCTTTTTCTCTGGAGAAAGCACTGGAGTCAGTTAAACACTTCCTATATTCTGGCTTTTATAAGCTTTTCTAGGGAAGGGAAGCCTCAGTCATCTTGATAATCCTGATCCCTGACACTGCTTGGAAATGCAGTAGGTATTCAATAAATGTCTCAAGAATTGAAGAGCAAAATTTATTCACAAATTCTAACGTGCATAGAGAATATAATGTAGGTTACGACACAACCAGCTCCATGTATCTCTGGCTCAAAAGCAAAGAAAGCCTACATTGCAACCAAAGAAATCAAAAGCTTATTATTTTAAAATAAAAATCAGTATTTTTTTTTGTTGTTGTTGTTGAGAATGTGTTATATCCAGATCGTTTTCTTGCTCAAAGCAGGTTCACAAAGAAATAACTAAAGCTCTTATGTCTTCTGATAATCATCCTTGGAGATGCTGAGCAATTTGCTATGGTGCCCACTGACTTGAAGGTGAGAACTGCAGGCTACCTAAGCTCTGCCCAGTGACTTGGAATTGTCTCTCTCTTCTAACGCGCTCAGCTGGGACAGAATCACAGCATGTCCAGAGCAGTGAACCATAAGAAATGAAAGCAGATTAGACGAGCAGGAAGATAAACTAGGCATAGCCCAAGGGACACTGACAAGTGAGGTGACCTCATCTTTGCTCTCAACTCAGAGTTCTCAGAATTCATCTAGGCTAGAACATGTCAGGGTGCACCAGAAAGATCAGAACTTCCTGCTGGCAGAAAGAAGGAGATGATAAAATTTACAAGGAATGAAAAGTTGTAAAGAGGTATTTGCTTCAATATTTAAATTACTATTTCAGAATTTAAGAGCTTAAAAAAATAAAAAAAAAAAAAGACATACCTCAACTATCAATAGAAAACAGATGAAAAACAAGTGACCATAATATACAGAGATATTTCCTTGGTAAATAAAATGTAGGGCCAATATGAGAGTAATCCAGAAAGGAGGAGGGCCAATTATTATTTGAAAGATGCTTGATCTCACTGGTGATCAGGGACCTGCACTAAAAACCACAATGAAATGCCATTTTACATCCAAATGATTAGCAAATATTTTTTAAAAATCTGACAATTACAATGAAAACCATAAAACATTGCAGAGAGGTCCGGGGCTACAGCTCAGTGGTAGAGAGCTTACCTCACATGTATGAGGCACTGGGTTCCCTTCTCAGCGCCACATAAAAATATATATAAAAAGATATTGTTGGGCTGGGGTTGTGGCTCAGTGGTAGAGTACTCACCTAGCACGTGCGAGGCCCTGGGTTCGATTCTCAGCACCACATAAAAAAAATAAATGAATAAAGGTATTGTGTCCAACTACAACTAAAGAAACAAATATTTAAAAAAAGATATTGTGTCCGTTTACAACTAAAAATATTTAAAAAAGAACACTGCAGAAAGAAATGAAAGACAACCTTGACAAAGGGGGGGAGGGCATGTTATGTTCATGGGTTTCAAGTCTCAGTATTGTTGTCAGTTTTCCTCAAATTGACCTACAGATTCAATGCAATCCCAATTAAAATCCCAGAAGAGTTTTCAGCAGAAACTGATTCCAAAATTCACAAGGCAATACAAAGGACCTAAATAGGCAAAACAACCTTGCAAAAGAATAGTGAATTTGAAGGATTAATACTGTCTATTTTTAAGATGTATTATAAAGCTGCAGGAACGAAGGCAATGTGGTATTGATACAAAGAAAGTCAACTAGATCAAGAGAACAGAATAAAGAACCTATAAATAGATCCACACATGTTCATTTTCAACAAAGGTGTAAAGGAAATTCAGTGGAGAGAGGAAATCCTTTTAAACATGTGGTGCTGGAACAACTGGATATCTACTTGCAAAGGGAAAAAAAGGACTTTAATCCATACCTAGCTCCATATTTTAAAAATTAACTTAAATGTATCATAGATCAAAGTGTACAACTTAAAACTATAAAACTTTTACAAGAAGACATTTATAACCTTGTATTAGGCAAATACTTCTTAAATATAACGCCAAAAGCACAATCCATAAAATAAGTAAATCTATCGTAAAATAAATAAATATGCTGAACTTTATAAAAATGTATACTATCTGCTCTTCAAAAGACATTATCAAGAGACTGACAAGACCAACCACAGAGTAGGAAAAAAACTTATTTGCCATCCATGTATTTATGTCTTTGGCAATATGTATATTCAAATCTTCTATTTTTTTTATTGGGGTATTTTAAGAGCTCTTTTCATTCTAAATACAAGTTCTTCATCACATAAATGCTTAAAGGAAGATGGACTGTATTGGAAAAGTATTATCCCCCAAATGTCTAGTAAATAAGCCTGAACTTTTTGAGGATAACATACTTTATTTTTGACAATGCAGAAACTGCTTATACAAAGGGGTTGACTTGCTGCTTCTCAGGTTCTGTTAGTCCAGTTCCTACCCTCTAGGGTCTTATTGACTATGATTGTTCAAATGCAGGGAGAGGCCACTAAAGTCAATTGTTGAGGCAAGGAATTGGGACTTAAATTGGGACTTAAAGAAATCTTCTTAGAGATTCAGAACTCCCCATGGTTTGGATGAGGGTTATAGGACCAGGGAATCTGAAAGCACAACCACCATTATTGACCAGAAAGAAACATAGGTAGTGATACGTGAAGCTATTGCGTGATTTCTTTCTCTCTAGCCCAAAAAAGTCCAAATGGATGTCAAGAGGTATTAGTACAGATACACTGCATATTTTTGTATATGTCTATTTCATTAAGAATTCCCACAGTCATTACAGCTCACTTTGACCTACTATTCTTTACAAATAACAGACAATCCTGGGAAGTACAATGAGATAAGGCAGAATGTTTCTCATTTGGGAACAATAAAAAGAAAGTAACATAGAATGTGAGTAATGTTGTGAAAATCAAGATTTCAAAAACAAAACCAATCTTCAACTGGAGAACAGCATTTAGGGTAATAGAAGGAGGAAGTATTAGTTTACAGTTGAATACTGTACAATACAGTCCAATGCACTGCTCAGAATCCCAGATGTTCCATTTGAATTCCTCTGGTTGCCATTTTGAAATACTAGTCTATAAATTTAATTGGTTATAAGTATAATTTCCCAAGATGCTTGTTTACTCACTTAATGTAGTATCATATTGCTTTTAATAAGGTATTCAGGCCTTACAAAGTATGTTTGCAAAAGGAAAAAAAAAGCAAAGATAACTCATACCCTTAATACTTAAATGCTCTATAAGTCAATAACATCCACCTCTGCTTAAGTATAAACAGGACCTCAACTATCTCAGCTTTTGCAATAAAGAATTCTTCCTTTCACTCCTGCAGAAGTCCTTCAGAAAGTGGGCCATGTTGGTTGGTCTGAGACAACCTTAACATCTTTGTTATTAGAAAAACAAATGTGCCCTTCTTTAGGAAGTATTAAGAAAAATAACTTATTATTTCTAACACAATATACCCCAATAAGCCTTCAAATGAACATCTCTCTATTTACCACCCAATGTCTTTTATGCTACCATTTAAATCATTTGCTCCTTAAATGCCTTTTTGCCTCTGGTTTTAATTAGAACCTGGCTGCTGACTCTCAATACTCCCTGGTTTATGCTGCTCCGTCTTTCTACTCTGACACTCAACTGTCTCTTGACCATTTTACCCCTCACACATGAAACTGAGGAATCACTGAAATTAAACACTCAAACCATACACCTGAAATTAGAATCTTTTTGGTCTTAAAATTGGTCCCAGTCACAAGCAACCTAGGAGACTGAAAATATATTTTATTTTAATGGAGGATAGGGATTCAGTAAAACTAAGGCTGGAGCTCATCCTGGCCAGACACAGTGGGTTGTGGATGCTGCTCATTTTTCACATATATTCATCATACATGTCAAAGGCATTTGTTTGTTCATTCAAAAATACTGAACATCTATCCTGCCAGGTACTGTGCTTATGATTGCAGAGACAGTACTAAGCAAAGTAGTATAATTTCTCTTCTCTTTGAATTTAATCTTCAGTCTACAAATCCTCAAATCGATGTATGTGTTATAATGGAAAACACAAGAACTCTGGAAGAATGCATAGTGAGGAAAACCTGACCACCTTGGGAGTTAGGGAAGCCTTCCTCTAATCTGAAGGAAGCACAAGAAATACCTAAATGAATGGGGAGTGAACAGAGAGAAGAACACCCCAGGCATAGCAAACATATTTGCAAAGCCCTTGGAAGAAAATCAGAAAGGGGAACTCACAGTAATGCAGTAATGCAGATGGAGGATATGAGGAAGAAGACATAGATCAGATGGTACAGAGCCTTGGAGACAATGTTCAGAATCTCAGACATTATCCTAAGATAATCAGGAAGCCATTTAAGAGTTTCAAAGCAGAGGAGTGATTGGATCAGATTGTGACTGACTGAAAGGAAACAAGAGGTTGGGAAGGAGTCCAGTTAGGAGGCTCTTTCAGAGGTCCTGGCAAGAGATGAGAAATGGATGAATGCCATAGCTCTTCAGGAAGTAAAATGCATAGGACTTGGTAATGGAAGTACCATAAGGGGTGATGAAGAGAAAGGCATTGAGATGATTTGGTTTCTCATTTGTCCATTAAGGAAAGAGTAGTTCCATTTACTGTGGCAGTATGTCCATTGGTTTTGCCTAAGAATACTTTCCCAGGGTAGAAAAGGAGGAGGGAAGGAAGGGAGGGAGGGAGGGAGGGAGAGAGGGAGAGAAGGAAGGACCCACATTTTCCCACTTTGCAAGAATAGAATTACAAACCAATGTTTTTACAAGTTTTAATGAACATTAGTCTTCTACACTAACAGAGAGAGCTTAGAACCACCTTGTTTATGGAGAAGAAAGAGAAAATATCATACAATAGTAGAAAAATGTGATAAAGATGACAGAGAACTTATAAACACCATGTATTTCATTAAAGAAAACACAAGGGGCTGGGGATGTGGCTCAAGCACGCTTGCCTGGCATGCGTGCGGCCCGGGTTCGATCCTCAGCACCACATACAAAAAAAGATGTTGTGTCTGCCGAAAAACTAAAAAATAAATAAAATTCTCTCTCTCTCTCTCTCTCTCTTTAAAAAAAAAAAACAACACAAGGGCTGGGGTTGTAGCTCAGCGGTAGAGCACTTGCCTAGCATGTGTGAAGTATTGGGTTCTATCCTGAGCACCACATAAAAATAAATAAACAAATGAAAGTATTGTGTCCATCTACAACTAAAAAGAAAAAAAGAAGAAAAAGAAAGAAAAAGAAAAGCATGAATCTTGGGACTGGGGCTGTGGCTCAGTGGTAGAGCGCTTGCCTAGCACGGGCGAGGCGCTGGGTTCGATCCTCAGCACCACATAAAAATAAATAAATAAATAAAATAAAGATATCGTGTCCAACTACAACTAAAAAATATTGAAAAGAAAAACATGGATATCAAGATTTTAAAGTAGTGAAAAAAAGCTGTACTTACTTATAGCAAAATTAAATGCTTTCATGTAGGATGGAGCTAAGACACCACAGCTCTCAACCTGTTTTTCTTTTATTACTATTTTTCTTTGGATAGAATGAAAAAGAAGAATTGGAGGACTTTTAATATCTCTTAATTTAAAGTTGCACTGGAAAGGCATTAATTATAGGATACATTAATAAAACTAACCCTGGTCCTCACTCAGTGTT
Source organism: Marmota flaviventris (assembly GCF_047511675.1). Taxonomy (NCBI): domain Eukaryota; kingdom Metazoa; phylum Chordata; class Mammalia; order Rodentia; family Sciuridae; genus Marmota; species Marmota flaviventris. The sequence continues at coordinate 92,482,664 of NC_092499.1, forward strand.
ATGAAGAAAGCCCCATTTTGTTACTCTTAATCAAGTAACCAGTTAAAAATGCCAAATGGATGGGCTGGGGATGTGGCTTAAGCGGTAGCGCACTCCCCTGGCATGCACGGGGTGCCTGGGTTCTATCCTCAGCACCCCATAAAAATAAAAAATAAAGATGTTGTATCCACCGAAAACTAAAAAATAAATATTAAAAAATTGTCTCTCTCTCTTAAAAAAATGCCAAATGGAGACTATAGTAGTATAGGACTTAAAACTTTTAAAATATTTATTGATGCTAATGTGAATCTTCATTTAGAAAAAAATGGGCATTCACTTGCAAACTAAATTCTCTCAGGTTCCTTTCTTTATATCTTCTTGATTTTTAAAAAATGTTTATGGTATAATGAGATGGGAACTTGCTATGTTGCTCAGGCTGGTCTCAAACCCCTGGATTCAAATGATTACCCCTGCCTCAGCCTCCTGAGAAGCTGGGACTGGGACTACAGGCATTTGTTACCATATTCAGCTAAACTTTTCTGTTTTTTTTTTTTTTTTTTGAGGAGAATTGTTTGTTTGGTAGTTGTAGGGATAGAACACAGGGCCTTGTGTCTGCCAGGCAAGAATTCTACTACTGGAGCTAAACCCCTAGTCCTCTTATTGGTTTTCAAAGATGGTCTTTCTTTTCTCATTGTCCTAAAATCTGATGCATCATTACATTGGCATATTAGGTACTTTATGCACATTTTGGACCCAGTCAAACTATATGATAGGGACTGCTACTTTAATAGCTTCAAAAAATTTGCCTAATGACTAAGTTGGTGAGGTCAGAATAAATCAGAGGACATGAAGACACGGAGATAACATGCAGGATCGATTCTTCCAAGAACCAAGCAATGACTTTGGCGGTCTGAGTAGGAAACCACCCTAGGAGAACTGGCTGTGCTTTCAGAAGAATGGTGTTTATCCATCAGTTCTGGTCAAGTTAGGAAAAAAAAAAACACTATTTTAAAAGGGGAAAATAACCAAGGAACACTAAGAGGCTCAAATCTGTGGACTATTAAATCAGTCCCAGAAACTGTACATTTGAGGTAAATGCTCCCCGCTCCTTCCAAAGAATCAACTGGATAATGAAAATGCCCTTCCTAATAGTCTATTTATAAGACTTCTTTCCTCTTTTACCTCTTGAACATTTTAGGCATATTTATTTTGCAGTTCCTGTCAGATGGCTCTATTATCTATAGATGAGATTTTCCTGGTGTTCCAAGTTGCAACGTTAACATAATGGGATGGCTGTGAGGATGTGAGACTTCTAAACTCTGCAAGCAGGGTAACTCTAGGCCTCAACCCCAGCTGTAGCTCAGGTTGGGACTATTAATTTTTCAAGTATAACTCTTTTTGTTGCTCATACTGGCTGCTTAATTCTGTCACACACTTCCTGGACAGTGAGTGGACTCTTATCAGGGTCCGGCTTTAGGTAAGGAGCTCAGGTCATCTCTAGGTCACTTATATGGTCTTAACTTCAGCCACAGAGGACATATGCCAATTCTTATCTCCTTTTTTGTAGAAAAGTATTGATCTGGCTTCCTTGACTGTAAGAATGCACTTCTCTCTTCTCCAAAAATCTATTAGGCCAGCAAAATCAACAATTTCAAGTCTGAAAATGTTTTTACATACAATATAATGCAGTGAAAAGCACATTGGCCAGGAGCTGGGAAACCTGAACTATAAGTCTAACTCCAAGCCAACTGTCTGACTGTGCTAAGTTTGTTGACCACTTTAGGTCTCAGTGGATAAAATTAAAATTTTGGAATTAAGACAGAAGAACACTAAGGTCTTTTCCAGCTTTAAAATCTCCCGATTCTATGAAACACTATCTTTCATCTTCTGGGGCCCAGTGGGAGTCCAGGGGCAGAGGCAGGGGCAGTATGTGCTTGAGAGAAGGTTAGGATGATTTATAAGGAAGTCCCTTGATCCCAGTTTCCCTAGATGCTGCTGCTCTTCTGGTTTTAAAATGGTTACAAGACACATTAGCATTTCAAACACTGTTTTTTGCCTGTGACAGGTGAGCTCAGGGAGATTAGGAAATAGCAAAATACTGTTTTTGTTTTTTTTCAAGCCAGACTCAGTGTGTAAACATTAACTGTTAGTACAGATTATTCAGCATTCCCCATTCATTTTTCATGAACTCACACAACATATCAAAGGGACCCATGCTCTACTCCTTAGTGCTTCTCTCAGAATTACAGACAGGCTCATTTTACTCTGTCAGCAAACCTAAAGACCAGAGTCTTTGGCTGTGAGAATATCTCATGGAAATAAGAAAAAGCTGTACAGAATAGTCTGCCCTTCATCCCCTCCCTTCTCCTCTTCTATCAGGCAGTGTGTGTAGTCACACAAACAGCCTTTGGAAACAAGCACTTGTGTGCCCAAGTCAAACAGATTCCTAAGCACATAAATGGCCGGCAGCTGGGCACCAGCAGGCAGGCCCTGAACAGGCGGAGGGTGAGCACTGGAGCAGGACCACACTGAGGCTCTCAGCTGCTCCAGGGTTCAAAGCCCCCATTGCCTCAGGAATCCTCACCACAACTGTTTCCCCATTTTCTACAGAGAAACTTATTTGAGCATCCCTCTCAGAATGTTATTCTGAAGATACTCTTATATCCAGAAAAAAAAAATCACCATAGAGAGCCCAAAGATCATGTTCAATGACTTGGATTGTATGCCATATGATGGAAATTAGGCAGAAAGAGAACAGAATTGGGGGTTTGGAACCATGGCTTCCCCTCTTCACCTGTAACTATAAGGCCAGGGCAAATTACCTGGCATCTTTGGCCCTCAGTTTCCTTGCCTACAAAATGAGTAAGTCTGACAAAAAAATCATGTATGTATCAATTCTAAAATTCTATTCACCTGTAATGAGACTGATTATTAAGAACTAGGAAAACATGCTTTTATCACAGACCAAACCTATCTATAATATAGGGAATATTCAAATATTCATTCAAATATATATTCAATGATTCTGATTACCCAACCCATAGTGGTTATGGGAAACCATAAAACTCCACAGAAGATCCTGATGATGAACCAGAATGGGGAATTACCAACATTAGGATGGCACAATTGGCTGGACCACATGACCAAAAGGATAAAGAGGATCTAACTGAGCAGGTAATTAGGAACTGACATTCTGTGGGGATAATTAGCATTTACACTAATGAGTAGAGAAATGTCTATTAAATGAATATAAACTAGGGAGGGGAATCTGTATTCCAAACAATCTTAAGGATTGATGGAGTGTTCAGAAAGCAGTAATATAAAGGTCAAAGATGAAAGACCCATTGTTCAGAGAAGACAGAAAAATCTAAGATGAGGTTGGTAAGGCTGCATGCCAGAAAAAGACCTGAGTGTCAGGGTGCATAACAAACTGAACTCTAGCCAGAAAATCTGCACTAGACCCAGAGGTAGATGTAGCAATTGAATAAGACCACCCTTGCTTTGATAAGGCCATCTGAGTCACAAAATAAAAAACAAATGTGTATCATGATCAGTGGCGAATTACATCACTTCTTTCACAGTGTGTCAGGGGTTGGTCACTATGCATCTGTTAATTAGTTTATGCACAAACAACTAAGTGTATAGTGGGTTTGCCTCCTTTTCTCCCAGTGATAAAACCCTAAAATAGATAACTGAAAGAGGGAACTGTTGGTCAAGAAAGACTAACATGCAGGAAAGAAACAAAAAATGATAATGCTGAATGTAAATAGAGATGAAGAAATAGTTAAATGTGGGATTGACATTGCTGGCATTCAGGAGATTCTAGAAGCCAGGCACAAGTGGCACACACCCATAGTTCCAGCTACTCTGGAGGCTGAGATAGGAGGATCATTTTAGCCCAAGAGTTTGGGCCAGCCTGGGCAACAGGGCAGGACCAGGTTTTTTTTTTTTTTTTTTTTTAAGAAAAGAAAAACAAAAGATATGCACCAGAAGAACTCAGTGAAGACAAACTAATCAACATAAAGGAGGGAAACAGTTGTGAGGAAAAGCATGTAGGTGTCACAGAGGAAGTGACGCTGGCAAAGACTTGAATTAAAGGAACTCCTGAAGATATATTTATGACACTGGCAACACAAAGGACAAGATGTTTGAAGCTAATCCAAACTTGGAAAGGCCTGTGACAATTCACCAAGGCAGAGAAAAGAGATTTGCTCGGCATCATAAGGTTTATGACAAAAAGGCAGGCACTATTCAAACTACTCTGGATTTTTTTTTTAATGAAGAAATAAAACTACAATTCTCAATATTTATGTTTTGTAGTTTACTAATATTAGTTTTACTATTTTTTATTTCTCTATACATTTTGATTTCTTTATACAAAATTAACAGTAATAGTGTTAAATATTTGATACACCTATAATTTTCTTGTGGTACTGGGGCTTGAGCCCAGGGGTAGTGTGCCACTGAACCACACCCCTAGCCCTTTTCATTTTTTATTTTGAGACAGGGTCTAAGTTGCTTAGGACTTCTCTTGCTGAGGCCAGCCTTGAATTTGCAATCCTAATGCTTCAGCCTCCCAAGTCACTGGAATTACAAGTATGCACCTGCAGTCCCACTGACTATTAAAATAAAATTATAGTCTAAGCTTATAGGGTCATTTTCATAGTCTCAAACTACTGTGCAAAGAAAAAAAAACTAATAGTATTGAAAAAACATACATGAGCGTATCATTATATGAGATATTCATCAGATATTTCTACAGCACTGGGTCCAATTGAGGGTTTATAACTGAACACTGACATGGAGAATGTGAAGAAGGTGAAGACAGCAACAGAAGTAAGATGCTAAAAACCCTGACCACAGGGAAAAAAATGTTTAAGGAAACAGATCTTAGCCACTAAAAAAATGAATGCAGTGGTTAACCATGGCTGATCTTCAATGACTTTTACATATGGGAAACCTGTCATTATGTATCTTTATTAGAGTGGACAGATGAAAACCAATTTTGACTGCAACATGATGGTCTGAGTTAACTTAAGAATGAAAGAGGAATTACATATCAGAACAGGTTTCAAAAAGATCTCTGTATTTTTTTCCTTGCAAGTCCTAAAATGTAGAATTAGTTTCTTATCTACCTGGAATCGTTTAAGCTTCGAAAACAGGCAAGGGAAGATGGATTATATATGACCTGCCAAGGTCTCTGCCAGAGCTAAGATGCTGATTCTTACCATTGTGGAACTTTATCTTACCCTAAGCTGCCAATTATTTCTGAGCCCTATATTTAAATTGTTCTGTGCTGTGTACATCCATCTTCCATTCCTCCCAGACCCTCTTCACTTAAAGGACATTAGATTATGGAGTGGGACTCAGATGGGAAAGCAAAGCTGCAGAACAATCCTATTTTCAATGAGGCTCTGTGGTGGGGACTGCAGTGGCTTTGATATATGCAGCTCCCACAATGTGTCCATACAAATGAGCCTGAGTGCCTGGGACAGGTTCCTGCTGCTGCAGTGTTCTGTACACTGAGACCAGCACTGCTCAGAGTACCCACTTGGATTTGAAACATGAACAATCATGAAAATAAACAGTGCCAAACCAAGCTTATTAACATCCTCTCAGAACAAGGCATTAACAGGCAGGACAAATATGGACCTTCTGAGCTCTCTCCCAATACTGACAATTCTTGGACTACAAATCAAACAATTCTTACCCTCCAACCCCCAAATCAGCCTTCTTCATTAAGAATCATCAGGCCTACCAGGAGAGGGACATTCTCATTTTCAAACAGGACAGTGATCTGTTCTCCACTCTCTTGTTCTTTCACCTCCAGGCATGTCTTCATCCTGCTAAACTTGAAACTCACTCCAGTGTTCTTCAGAGATGACTCAATACTGATGCTCTAACAGTGCAGCGTTCTAGCCTTGTATCCTTCCCAAACCTTCACTGCTCATGGTTCCCAACAAGATGTCATCTGAGAGTCAAAGAAGCTCCTCACACTATACTACTTGTGGATGAGGCATCTTCTACTATAAACCATAGGAAAAAAAATGTTTAAGGAAACACTATTGAGGGCTGAGGTCGTGGCTCAGAGGTACAGCGCTCACCTAGCACGTGTGAGGCCCTGGGTTTGATCCTCAGCATCACATAAAAATAAATAAAATAAAGGTATTGTGTCCAATTAAAACTAAAAAATAAATATTAAAATACTATTGATATATAATATCAAAATACTATTGACATATAATACTAATGATATATAACTAAAAGTTATAACTCATATTTGGCCTTAAGATGATAAATAAACTTGGCTATAGAAGTAGAAAGTACAAATACCCCCATTAATAAGACTTTTAGCAAAATTGCAATTTTTTCTTTCATCAAACTTCCAATTGGAGATCGTTCTGAGTTTTGTTTGTTTTTGCTTTGTTTATGTTACTCTGACTTGGAATTTTAGACATGAGAATTGCCTCTACAGCATAAATATTCAATTTTGGTTGGGCATTGCCACATATATCAAATTATCTATTTGAGAGGAAGATTGTGAACTCTTAAAAGAAAAAAAATGTTAGGGATGGGGCTGTAGCTCAGAGATTGATCACTTGCTTAGCATGTGTAAGGCTGGGTTCAATCTACAGAGCTACCAAAGTAAATGAATAAATGATAGATAAATAACTTTAATGTTATAAATACATGTCAACAAACACTTTTAGTATTAAAGAGAGTTACTTCCTCCCCATAACACTTATACAACTTCTTTTTTTTTTTTTTTTCACTTATACAACTTCTGATACAGGTATCTTTACTTATAAAAATCAGGCAACATTGATCAGCGCAATCATTCTTTCACAAGCCCCCCAAAAAGATTCTACTAGAAAGATGACAGAAAGGGGTTATCTGAAATAAAACTATTATAAACTGAAATAGAAGAGTTAACTATTATAATCTGTCCTCCCTTTAGATTAAATTTAATTTTCTTAATTAAGATAAGAGAATGTGATGGTTTCCAAAAAAACGAAAACTTCTCCTTTGGAAGTGTTTTTTGCATAGATTTGTTTTGAATTTTACCATGCTGGCCAATAGCACTTTCTGTGTTAAAGGAAATGTTCTATATCTACACTGTCTACTAATCACTTGTGGCTTACTTGAAATGTGGCTAATGAAACTGAGGAACTGAATATTTACTCTTATTTAATTTTAATTTAAATACCTACATGTCGTTAGTGGCTAGTAGACAGTCCAGAGCTAAAATCAAGGTTCCCAAACCAAGGGAGCTTAAAAAATAACCATCTCTTAAATTCCTGGGATGAATCTCATTTGATTGCAGTACATAATCCTTTTTTAAAATTTTAGTTATAGATGGACACAATACCTTTATTTTATTTTGGGGGGGTACCAGGGATTGAATTCAGGGGCACTCGACCACTGAGCCACATCCCCAGCCCTACTTTGAATTTTATTTAGAGACAGGGTCTCACTGAATTGCTTAGTACTCGCTTTTGCTGAGGCTAACTTTGAATTCTTGATGCTCCTGCCTCAGCCTCCCAGGCCGCTGGGATTGTAGGCATGTGTGCCACTGCACCCAGCTCATTGGTTTGTTTTTTTATGTGGTTCTGAGGATCGAATCCAGTGCCTCACACATACTAGGTAAGTGCTCTATCATTGAGCCACAACCCTCGCCCCTGGCCTATAATTTTCTTATAGTGTCTATGTATGACTTAGGCACCAGGATGACACTGGCCTTGTAAAATGAGTTTGGAACAAATGGTGCTGCGACAACTGGAAATCTATATGTAGTAGAATGAAATTTAACCCTTATCTCTCACCCTGCACAAAACTCAAAGTGGATCAAAAATGGAGAAATTAGACCAGAAACCCTGCACATACTAGAAGAAAACGTATGTGCAGGCCCAGTACTCCAACATATCAGCTCAGGAACTGACTTCTTTAACAAGACTCCTAAAGTGCAAGAAGTAAAAATCAATAACCAATAAATGGGATAGTATCAAACTAGAAAGCTTCTTCACAGCAAGGGGAACAATCAAAAGCATGAAGACAGAGCCTATAGAATAGGAGAAAATCTTTGCTACCTGCACCTTAGATAGAGTGTTAATTTCCAGGATATATAAAGAAAAAAAACTTAACAGCAAAAACCCAAATAAGTCAATCAATAAATGGGCAAAGGAATCGAACAGACACGTCACAGAAGAAATACTAATGATCGACAATTATTGAAAAATGTTCAACATCACTAGCAATTACAGAAATGCAAATTAAAACTACACTGAGATTCCATCTCATTCCAGTCAGAATGGCAATTATCAAGCATACAAGTAACAGGGCTGGGGCTGTAGCTCAGTGGCAGATTGCTTGTCTAGCATGTGTGAGGTACTGGGTTCAATCTTCAGCATCACATAAAGATAAGTAAATAAAATAAAGGTTAAAAAAAGAATAAAAGTAACAATAAATATTGGTGAAGATGTGGGGGAAATGGTACACAACACTGGTAGGACTGCAAATTGGTGCCACACTCTGGAAAGCAGTATGGAGATTTCTCAAAAAGCTAGGAATGGAACCATCATTTGACCCAGTTATCCCACTCCTCAGTACATATCCAAAGTACTGAAAATCAGTATACTACAGTGACATAGCCACATCAATGTTTATAGCTGCTCAATTCACAATAGCTAATCTATACAGCCAGCCTAGGTGCCCTAGGATAAAGAAAATGTGGTGTATTTTCACAGTGGAGTATTACTCAGCCATTAAGAAGAATAACTTTATGGCATTTGCCAGTAAGTGGATGGATATAGAGACTATCATGCTAAGTGAAATAAGTCACAGGTCAAATGTTTTCACTGATATGTGGAAGGTGGCGCCCCCAATAAGTGGGGAGAGGGGAAGAATAGATATTCAGTAGATTAGACAAAGGAGGATGAAGGGAGGGGGGATAGGAATGGGAAAGACTGTGGAATAAACTGGAAATAATTTTCCTATGTACATATACAAGTACATCATAGTGAATCCTATCATCGTGTACATCCATAAGAATGGGGTCCTAATTAGAATAAGATATATTCCATGCTTTTATAATTATATCAAAATGTATTCTACTGTCATGTATAACTAAAAAGATCAACAACAACAACAACAAAGTTTGGAAGTGTTTTTTTCTTCTTCAGTTTTTGGTAACAGTTTGGGAAGGATTAGGATTAGTTCTTTCAATGCTCTGCAGAATTCAGCAGTGAAGCCATCCAGTCCTGGGCTTTTCTTTGAAGGAAAACTTTTTGTTACTGATTCAACCTCTTTGTTAATGGTATGTTTATACTGGAATTCCCTTATATATGTGATATGCTTTTCTCTCTTTCTCTCTCTTCTTGCTTTTGAGATTCTCTCTTTATCTTTGACTTTTGTTAGTTTGATTACAATGTCTTAGTGTACTCTTGTTTGGATTGAGTTTGATTTGAGATCTTTGACCTTCCTGTTTATCTTTCCCCAGATTGAGAAATTTTTCTGTTTTCTCTTTAAAAAGATGTTGACTACTTTGCTTCTCTCCTCTCCTTTAAATTCTATAACTTAAAATATTGGTCTTTGGACATTGTCCCATAAATCCTGTGAGGCTTCTTTATTCCTTTTTATTCTATTTTCTCCTGTGCAAAATTTTAATAAGCTGTTTTTGAGTTTATAGATTCTTTCTTCTGCTTGATCAATCCTGCTGTTGTGCTATTGTGTTTTTTATTTCATTTGTTTAATTAAACAGCTCCAAACTTAATTTGATTTACAAAAATTATTTTGATTTCTTTGTTAAATTTCTCATTTTGGTGATTTATTATTTTCCTGGTTTTTGTTTTTGTTTTGTTTGGATGAATTGTTTCTATGTATTTTCTTGAAGTTAACTGAGCTTCTTTAAAACAATTATTTTTCTAGGCATGGAGGCTCATACCTGTAATACCAACAGCTCAGGAGGCTGATACAGGAGGATTGCAAGTTCAGCCTCAGCAACTTAGTGAGGCGCTGTGCAACTTAGTAAGACCCTGTCTCAAAATGAAAAAAAAGGGATGGGGATGTGACCCAGTGGTTAAGCGCCCCTGAAAGTACCAAAAAACAAAACCAAACAAAAACACAATTATTTTGAATTCTTTGTCAGGATTCATAAATCTCCATTTCTTTGGGGTTGGTTACTGGTGCTTTATTTTCTTCCTTTAATGTTATCATCTTTCTGATTGTTCTTGTTCCTTGTGGCCAGGTTCATTTAAAGAAGTAGCAACTTTTTTGAGTTTTTACAGACAGTTTTTGTCTGGATAGACTTCACCAGGCAGTCTATCCAGAGACTGTGGGCAGGCTGTCTGGTGCGGTCCATGAATGTGTTCAATGCTGGAACTGTTGGGCAGGCTCACGGGATTAGTGTCTGGACCCACAGGGGTGGCCCTAGACTGGCATCCGCAAGGGCTGTCCTGGAACATGGATTCCCAGGGTCTGACCCAGTACTAGGGTGCACCTTGAGCTTGAGTCTGCAGAGGCCAGCTAGGTGCTGGGATGGGTGTAGCATCTGGTCTACTATCATGGGCCTGGAGCCTGAGTCCACATCCACAGGAGCTGGCCTGGAGATTGAGTCTGCAGGAGTAGCTCTGGAGACTTAGTTCATGAGGAGACTACTATTGCTTTTTTATATAAGCTCCCAGGTGATTTTTTTATTATTATTATATACCGAGTTTGAGAAACATTTTTTTCTAAAAGTTTACTACTCAAAGTGTTCTATATGTTAAGAATACAGATTCTTCTTAGGCTCTACACTGAAACTACTGAAATCAGAGTCCACTTTTAACAAGGCACCCAGATAATTTGTTTACATACTAAAATCTGATAAACACTGTTCTTGATTGTAATCAGCCTTAGAAGTACATTAGAATCATGTGGAGAACTTTTGAAAAAATGTTACATGCATCAGTGTTTCTTTAAAACTTCCCAATGATTCCAATGTGGGACTAATGTGAATATTACTGAACTAGAATGCACAAATCAAAATAAGGTACACTCTGGATAGGACTAGTAGAAGGAAAAAGAGGAAGGTTAAATTCTACCTTTCAATGGGAGAGACACAGGGGATTCATCTTCCCAGAAATGCTGCTGGCACCTGAATAAATAAATAGCCTGATGATGGCGAACTGCTATGCTATACAGTTTCTTTGCTCTAAGTAAAACTAGCTTTCCTTTTTGTCCTGCTTTCCCCAGACTATACCCAAAGATTCTACCCTTGAGATTCCTCAGGAAAACATATGTCGGGTTCTAGAGAAAGAGAACAAAAAGATCAAGCTCAGAAGTCTGCAGTAAAGTTGCAAAGAATATATTCGTACCAAAGCATTCTCTTGTGGCTCATCACAGTCCCTTAAGGTTGCCTGTTGGCAATGACCTAGGAAGCCAGAATTGTTGATAGAACCTAGTCTTTTTCCATACAAGAAGCTGTCTTCTGGCCTATTGTCTCCTTTCCCCTGAGCTTTCTTGATGTAGTTGTGCTGCCAGAGTGAATGAGTTTTTCCCCTGGGCTTGATTCCTATGGTTAAATCCTCATACTGATGAAGTCTAACAGTGACAGTTTTCTTCCTATAATCTAGAAGATGTTTATCAATGATGACAAGAAAACATCTCACCTCTACTATTTATAGAAAAACTAGGATGATCATACATCGTGCGTGAAACAGTTAACAATCTCAGTCCACAAATTTTGTTGTTTCCAAACAATCACCACAATTCATCAGGAGAAAAAGGGTCACAGCTGCTCACTGGTAATATAAACTTGAGCTATGTTTCTTCCCTTACAAAAGAAGTTCTATTGTCAAGATTAAGTAAGGGGTTGGGGAAATAGCTCAGTTGGTAGAGTACTTGCCTCTCATGTACAAGGCCCCGGGTCCAATCCCCAGCACCTCCCCCAACACACACATACACACACCCCAAAATTAAAAGAGATAATGAATATAAAAATGCTTGTGAATTTCAAAGTGCTCTACAAAATGTAGATATTGTTATTATTAATTGGTAGAAGAGAGTGATGTTTCCTGGAAGATTAGCAAAGAAACAATTTCCAGGGCACAGTGAAGGTTTCAAAGGACAGATGGCAAATCTCTGCACAGGTGAACAAGGGTTCTATTTCTAGTTTCCTGTTAAAAGAGCCAACACTACACATTACCTTTGACATTCATTTCAAAGAAGCAGACTGGTCAGAGGTAAAGTATATATGAGCCAATGTTCCATGGGAAAGAAGATATATCATTCTGTCCTGACTGTTCGATTTTCTAGCTCACCTACATTAAGTGCAAACACCTAAATCCCATTGCCATTCACAATGGCAGGAAATAAGGCCTGAAAACTGAATGGAACAAAAGTGGTGCTCTTTTAGATCTAATAACTGTTGGCCAGAGGTTTCTATCCCTGACAGCCAAGGTGCTTTCTGCAAGGAAACTGATGCAATGAGCTTGTGAGATGAGGACTGATTTCACATCAGGAAGTTTAACTGGGGGACCTGAATGAAAAACTGGTTGCAGTCTAAGGTTCTGCCCTACCCTGAGATAGGCAGGACTATTTTGATCCAGCTACTATCTACCATGCAGGATGACATTTTCCAGAACACAGTATCTGTGAACAATCTTCTGGCAAACAGGCACCAACTTCTGGAGAAAGAAAATGAGTTGGAGTCATCAGATGTGAGGCCAGGAAATAGACAATAAATCCCTTCCTCAGCTGTTAATAATGTTTCTTATTGCTTCACAATTTGCTTTTAAGTAAATCCCACATTCTGCAACCAAAATTCTTAGACAATTGACTGAAAGTATACTGGGGACTGAATTAGAACAAGATATATTCCATGCTTTTATAATTACGGGAAAATACTGTCATGTATAAATAAAAAACAAGAACCAGTAAAAAATTGAAAAGGAACAGGCCCAGCGACCTGCAGGCGTGGTAGTCACGTCACCCCAATTGGAGTAGGGGCAGAACAGAGCCGCCGCCCGCGCCCGCAAGGTAGGCAGACCTGCGACTGACCAGCGGAACAGGCCCAGCGGCCTGCCGGCAAGGTAGACGCGTCAACCCAATTGGAGTAGGGGCAGAGCAGAGCCGCCGCCAGCGCCCAGAACAGGCCCAGCGACCCGCAGGCGTGGTAGTCACGTCACCCCAATTGGAGTAGGGGCAGAGCAGAGCCACCGCCCGCGACCGACCGGTGGAACAGGCCCAGCGGCCTGCCGGCAAGGTAGACACGAAATCCCAATTGGAGTAAGGGCAGAGCAGAGCCACCGCCTGCGCCTGCAAGGTAGGCAGACCTGCGACTGACCGGCAGGACAGGCCCAGCGGCCCATCAGCGTGGTAGACAGATCACCCCAATTGGAGGAGGAGCACAGCCGCCACCCGCCCCTGCAAGGGAGATTTTTCAACTATACAAGAGCAATATAAATATATAGGGGGAAAATTTCAATAACACAACAGTTTCACTAAGCAGAAAGAAACACGAGCAGTATGAAAAGACAAGGAAAGAAAGGACCACAAGCAATGCAGGTCAACTCAACTTTAGAAGAAGTAATAGCTGCAGCAGATGGAATGTCAGATAAGGAATTCAGGATATACATGCTTCAGATGATCTGGAGTCTCAAGGAAGACATTAGACAGCAAAATCAGACAATGAAAGATCACTTCGACAATGAATTACATAAACAAATCCAAGAAGCAAAAGATCAACTATACAGGGATATAGAGGTTATAAAAACAAACAAACAGAAATCCTAGAAATGCAGGAAGCAATAAACCATCTTAAAAACTCAATTGAGAATACTACCAGCAGAGTAGAACACTTAGAAGATAGAACATCAGACAATGAAGACAAAGTATTTCAACTTGAAAAGAACATAGACAGCTCAGCAAGACTGTTAAGAAACCATGAGCAGAACATCCAAGAAATATGGGATAACATAAAGAGACCAAACTTAAGAGTCATTGGGATACAGGAAGGTATAGAGGTCCAAACCAAAGGAATGAGCAATCTATTCAATGAAATAATATGAGAAAACTTCCCAGACTTGAAGAATGAGACAGAATCTCAAATCCTAGAAGCCTACAGGACGCCAAATGTGCAAAATCATAAGAGATCCACACCTAGACACATTATAATGAAGATGCCCAATATACAGAATAAGGAGAGAATTTTAAAAGCTACAAGAGAAAGGAAGCAGATTACATTTAGGGGGTAAACCAATCAGGATAACAGCTGATCTTTCAACACAGACTCTGAAAGCTAGAAGATCCTGGAATAACATATTTCAAACACTGAAAGAAAATGGGTTCCAACCAAGAATTGTGTATCCAGCGAAATTAAGCTTCAGGATGGAAGATGAAATTAAAACCTTCCACGATAAACAAAAGTTAAAAGAATTTGCAGCTAGAAAACCATCTCTTCAAAACATCCTCGGCAAAACATTACAGGAAGAGGAAATGGAAAATAACAATGAAAACCAACAGTGGGAGGTAGTACAGTAAAGGGGGGAAAATAATCAAAGAGGAAAACAAACCATGTTTAGTAACATAAATAAACAAATATGGCTGGAAGAACAACCCATATCTCAATAATAACCCTAAATATTAATGGCTTAAACTCACCAATTAAGAGACACAGGCTAGTAGAATGGATCACAAAACAAGACCCAACAATATGCTGCCTACAGGAGACGCATTTGATAGGAAAAGACATACATAGACTGAAGGTGAAAGGTTGGGAAAAATCATATCACTCATATGGACTTTGGAAACAAGCAGGAGTGTCCATACTCATATCAAATAAAATATATTTCAAGCCAAAGTTAATCTAAAGGGATAAAGAGGGACACTACATACTGCTCAAAGGAACCATACACCAACAAGACATAACAATCATAAATATATATGCTCCAAACAATGGTGGAGCTATGTTCATCAAACAAACTCTTCTCAAGTTCAAGAGTCTAATAGACCACCATACAATAATCATGGGAGACTTCAACACACCTCTCTCACCACTGGTCAGATCTTCCAAACAAAAGTTGAATAAGGAAACTATAGAACTCAATAACACAATTAATAACCTAGACTTAATTGACATATATAGAATATACCACCCAACATCAAGCAGTTACACTTTTTTCTCAGCAGCACATGGATCCTTCTCAAAAATAGATCATATATTATGTCACAGGGCAACTCTTAGACAATATAAAGGAGTAGAGATAATACCATGCATCTTATCTGATCATAATGGAAAGAAACTGAAAATCAACGATAAAAGAAGGAAGGAAAAATCATGCATCACTTGGAGAATGAACAATAGGTTACTGAATGATCAATGGGTTATAGAAGACATCAAGGAGGAAATTAAAAAATTCTTAGAGATAAATGAAAACACAGACACAACATATCGGAATCTATGGGACACACTGAAAGCAGTTCTAAGAGGAAAATTCATTGCTTGGAGTTCATTCCTTAAAAAAAGAAAAAAAAACAACAAATAAATGATCTCATACTTCATCTCAAAATCCTAGAAAAAGAAGAGCAAAACAACAGCAAAAGAAGTAGAAGGCAAGAAATAATTAAAATCAGAGCTGAAATTAATGAAATTGAAACAAAAGAAACAATTGAAAAAATTGACAAAACTAAAAGTTGGTTCTTTGAAAAAATAAATAAAATCGACAGACCCTTAGCCATGCTAACGAAGAGAAGAAGAGAGAGAACTCAAAGTAGTAGCATACGGGATGAAAAAGGCAATATCACAACAGACACTTCAGAAATACAGAAGATAACCAGAAATTATTTTGAATCCTTATACTCCAATAAAATAGAAGATAGTGAAGGCATCGATAAATTTCTTAAGTCATATGATCTGCCTAGATTGAGTCAGGAGGATATAGACAACCTAAACAGACCAATATCAATTGAGGAAGTAGAAGAAACCATCAAAAGACTACCAACTAAGAAAAGCCCAGGACCGGATGGGTATACAGCAGAGTTTTACAAAACCTTTAAAGAGGAACTAATACCAATACTTTTCAAGCTATTTCAGGAAATAGAAAAAGAGGGAGAACTTCCAAATTCATTCTACGAGGCCAACATCACCCTGATTCCTAAACCAGACAAAGACACTTCAAAGAAAGAAAACTACAGACCAATATCTCTAATGAACCTAGATGCAAAAATCCTCAATAAAATTCTGGCGAATCGGATACAAAAACATATCAAAAAAATTGTGCACCATGATCAAGTAGGATTCATCCCTGGGATGCAAGGCTGGTTCAATATACGGAAATCAATAAATGTTATTCACCACATCAATAGACTTAAAAATAAGAACCATATGATCATCTCGATAGATGCGGAAAAAGCATTCGACAAAGTACAGCATCCCTTTATGTTCAAAACTCTAAAAAAACTAGGGATAACAGGAACATACCTCAATATTGTAAAAGCAATCTATGCTAAGCCTCAGGCTAGCATCATTCTGAATGGAGAAAAATTGAAGGCATTCCCTCTAAAATCTGGAACAAGACAGGGATGCCCTCTCTCACCACTTCTGTTCAACATAGTTCTCGAAACACTGGCCAGAGCAATTAGACAGACGAAAGAAATTAAAGGCATAAAAATAGGAAAAGAAGAACTTAAATTATCACTATTTGCAGAAGACATGATTCTATACCTAGCAGACCCAAAAGGGTCTACAAAGAAACTATTAGAGCTAATAAATGAATTCAGCAAAGTGGCAGGATATAAAATCAACACGCATAAATCAAAGGCATTCCTGTATATCAGCGACAAAACCTCTGAAATGGAAATGAGGACAACCACTCCATTCACAATATCCTCAAAAAAATAAAATAAAATACTTGGGAATCAACCTAACAAAAGAGGTGAAAGACTTATACAATGAAAACTACAGAACCCTAAAGAGAGAAATAGAAGAAGATCTTAGAAGATGGAAAAATATACCCTGTTCATGGATAGGCAGAACTAACATCATCAAAATGGCGATATTACCAAAAGTTCTCTATAGGTTTAATGCAATGCCAATCAAAATCCCAATGGCATTTCTTGTAGAAATAGAGAAAGCAATCATGAAATTCATATGGAAAAATAAAAGACCCAGAATAGCAAAAACAATGCTAAGCAGGAAGTGTGAATCAGGCAGTATAGCGATACCAGACTTCAAACTATACTACAGAGCAATAGTAACAAAAACAGCATGGTACTGGTACCAAAACAGGCGGGTGGACCAATGGTATAGAATAGAGGACACAGAAACCAATCCACAAAACTACAACTATCTTATATTTGATAAAGGGGCTAAAAGCATGAAATGGAGGAAGGATAGCATCTTCAACAAATGGTGCTGGGAAAACTGGAAATCCATATGCAACAAAATGAAACTGAATCCCTTTCTCTCGCCATGCACAAAAGTGAATTCAAAATGGATCAAGGAGCTTGATATCAAATCAGAGACACAGCGTCTGATAGAAGAAAAAGTTGGCTACAATCTACATACTGTGGGGTCGGGCTCCAAATTCCTCAATAGGACACCCATAGCACAAGGGTTAATAACTAGAATCAACAAATGGGACTTACTCAAACTAAAGTTTTTTCTCAGCAAAAGAAACAATAAGAGAGGTAAATAGGGAGCCTACATCCTGGGAATAAATCTTTACTCCTCACACTTCAGATAGAGCCCTAATATCCAGAGTATACAAAGAACTCAAAAAATTAGACAATAAGATAACAAATAACCCAATCAACAAATGGGCCAAGGACCTGAACAGACACTTCTCAGAGGAGGACATATAATCAATCAACAAGTACATGAAAAAATGCTCACCATCTCTAGCAGTCAGAGAAATACAAATCAAAACCACCCTAAGATACCATCTCACTCCAGTAAGATTGGCAGCCATTAGGAAGTCAAACAACAACAAGTGCTGGTGAGGATGTGGGGAAAAGGGTACACTTGTACATTGCTGGTGGGACTGTAAATTGGTGCAGCCAATTTGGAAAGCAGTATGGAGATTTCTTGGAAAGCTGGGAATGGAACCACCATTTGACCCAGCTATTCCCCTTCTTGGTCTATTCCCTAAAGACCTAAAAAGAGCATGCTACAGGGACACTGCTACATCGATGTTCATAGCAGCACAATTCACAATAGCAAGACTGTGGAACCAACCTAGATGCCCTTCAATAGACGAATGGATAAAAAAAAATGTGGCATTTATACACAATGGAGTATTACTCTGCATTAAAAAATGACAAAATCATAGAATTTGCAGGGAAATGGATGGCATTAGAGCAGATTATGCTAAGTGAAGCTA
The DNA here is from genome assembly GCF_047511675.1 of Marmota flaviventris. NCBI lineage: Eukaryota > Metazoa > Chordata > Mammalia > Rodentia > Sciuridae > Marmota > Marmota flaviventris. The sequence continues at coordinate 92,500,999 of NC_092499.1, forward strand.
GCCAATCCCTAAAAAACAAATGCCAAATGTCTTCTTTGATATAAGGAGAGTAACTAAGAACAGAGTAGGGACAAAGAGCATGAGAAGAAGATTAACATTAAACAGGGATGAGAGGTGGGAGGGAAAGGGAGAGAGAAGGGAAATTGCATGGAAATGGAAGGAGACCCTCAGGGTTATACAAAAGTACATACAAGAGGAAGTGAGGGGAAAGGAAAAAAAAATACAAGGGGGAGAAATGAATTACAGTAGAGGGGGGTAGAGAGAGAAGAGGGAAGGGGAGGGGAGCGGAGGGGGGATAGTAGAGGATAGGAAAGGCAGCAGAATACAACAGACACTAGTATGGCAATATGTAAATCAATGGATGTGTAACTGATGTGATTCTGCAATTTGTATACGGGGTAAAAATGGGAGTTCATAACCCACTTGAATCAAAGTGTGAAATATGATATATCAAGAACTATGTAATGTTTTGAACAACCAACAATAAAAATTAAAAAAAACAAAATATTTTTATTAAAAATTTTATAGATATAAAAAAAAATTGAAAACGAAAAAATGGCATAAAAATCTTATTGAGGGGGGCCTGGGGTTGTGGCTCAGTGGTAGAGTGCTCACCTAGCATGCACAAGGCATTGGGTTCGATCCTCAGCACCACATACATGTAAAACAAAGATGTTGTATCCACCTAAAAACTTAAGAATAAATATTTTAAAAAAGCTTATTAAGGGAGATAAAGATGAAGTCTTTAATGTTGGGATGTTAGATTATTTCAGGGCTCAGTCCTTGGTTCTGTCCTACTTAAGTTCCTGCCCTTGGTGATCATGTCAAGTCTTACAGCATCAAACACCATTTTTATGTAGATCCCAAATTTGCTACCTTTAGCACAAACTTTTATCCCAAACTCCAGAATGTGTGCATAATTTCCTGTTGATGGTTTCATTTAGATGTCTAATAGACATCTTAAGCTTTTAAGGTTGAACTTCTTTCTGCAATTTTTTTGTTTTGAAATAATTTCAGATTTACAAAAAAGTTGCAAGAATGGCACAAAGAACTCCCACATTCCTTTCACCTGGATTCCCTAATTGTTAACATTTTTTTCCACACTTAATCACTTGTTCTTTGTGTGTAACACAAACACACACATATAATTATTATTTTCTGAGCCATTTGTAGAAGTTGTCAACATGGGGACTATTTCCCAAATACTTGTATTTACTAAGAATTAGACACCTTTCTAACATCAGGGCAACTGTCCAAATCAAGAACTTCAAGCACTGACAATGACACTGTCATCTAATCGACAGGTCTTATGATTAAGTCAATTGTTCAAATATTTTATTGGAGAAAAAAAAATTTATTTCTTCTGGTTCAGAGTCTATCCAGTCCAGAATCACAAGTTGTATTTAGTTGTCAGGTTTTCTTATTCTTCTTTAATCTTGAAGAGTTTCATAGTTTGTCTTTGTCTTTCACAACTTTTCTTGACTTGAAGAAATTTTCATGACTTCAAAATATTTTGTAGGATGTTTAAGGTATGTGTATATATTGTTTCATATATACATATTGTTTTGAAACAAAATCAAAACAGTTGTGGCAAAATAAACAAAACACATTTTTAAGCATACACTTCAGTGGTAAGGATAATCACACTGTTGTACAATGAATCACTTGAAGTCTTTTTATCTTTCAAAATGGAAACTCTTTACCCATTAAAATTCATTTTTTGTTCTCATATATAATTCATCATTGTAAACTATCATCACCAGGCTAAGTCTCCAGAACTTAACCCATCTTGTAATTACAAGTTTATACCCTTTGACCCACATTTCCTCATTTTCAAACACCCATCCCTAACCCTGGTTATCACCTTCTTTTCTGAGTTTTAACTTTCTTAGATTCTACACATGTGAGACCACAGAATACTTGTCTTTCTGTATCTGACTTATTTCACTTAGAATAATGTGTTCCATGTTTATCCATGTTGTTCAAATGTCAGTTTCCATTTTTTTACAGGCTGAATAATATTCTATTTTATATGTATCACAATTCTTCATTCATCTGTAGATGGACACTTAGCTGCTGGCCATTGTGAATAGGCTACAATGAACATGGAGTACAGATGTCTCTTCAACATATTGATTTCATTTCCTTTTAATGTATATCCAGAAGTGAGATTGCTGAGTCACATGGTAGTTCTATTTTTAATTTTTTTAGTAATGTCCAGACTGATTTTTATAATGACTATACTTATTTACATTCCCACTAACAGCATAGAAGGGTTCCCTTTCTCTTGTCTTTTTGATAACAGCCACTCAAGCACAAGTGAGGTGCTGTCTCAATGTGGTTTTGATTTACATTTCCCTGATGGTTAACATTACTGAGCACCTTTTCATGTATCTCTTGGCTATTTTTATGTCAACCTTAGGAAAATTTCTATTCAACTCCTTTGCCCATTTTCTTTTCTTCTTTTGCTTTTCAGTGTGAGTTCCTTATGTATTTTGGACATATGGATTGCAGCACCTGTTTTCTCTTGTTCCATGTGTTGCCTTCTCATTCTGTTGATTATTCTGTCTGCTGAGTAGAAACTTTGAACTTTGATGTAGTCCCATTTATTTGCTTTTGCTTTTGTCTACTGTGCTTTTGGTGTCATAGCTAAAAAAGTCATTGCCAAGACCAGTGTCAGGGAGTTCCTCCCATTTTCTTTGAGTTTTATGGTTTCAGATCTTATGTTTAAATCTTTAATCCATTTCAAGTTTGTTTTTGTGTATGGTGTAAGAATAAAGCTCCAACTTCACTCTGTTGCATGTGGCTCTGCATTTTTCCCAACACCATTTGTTGAGGAGATTATCCTCTACCCACTATGTATTCTTCTTTAAAAAAATATATTCTTTATATGAATTTATTTATTTATTTTTCCATGTGGTACTGAAGATGGAACCCTGTGCCTCATGTGTGCTAGGCAAACACTCCACCACTGAGCCATATACAATTCATCATTGTTGGGCTGGGGATGTGGCTCAAGCGGTAGCGCGCTCGCCTGGCATGCGTGCGGCCCCGGTTCGATCCTCAGCACCACATACAAACAAAGATGTTGTGTCCGCCAAAAAATAAAAAATAAATAAATAAATATTTTAAAAAAAAAACAATTCATCATTGTTAACTATGTATTCTTTGTGCCCTTGTTGAAGATTCATTGAACATATAAAAGTGCATTATTTTGGGGTTTCTGTTTCATTGATTCATAAGTCTGTTCTTAATGCCAGTACCATGCTGTTTTGATTAATAGAGTTTTGTAATATCATTTGAAATTAGGAAGTGTGATGCTTCCAGCTTCATTTTTCTTGCTCAAGATGGTTTTAGTTATTTGGTTTTTGTGGTTTCATACAAATTTTATCATTATGTTTTCTATTTCTATGAAAAATGTCAATGATATTTGGTAGGGATATACCGATTCTCCTTTCTTGATGTGAAGCTGTGCTGCCTTGGGGAGGGTGAAACTGCTTTCACAGGCAAAGTGAAACTGCTTACTTCTCCTCAGTGTGTCTACTTTCAGACTTCATGACCTAGCAGTGTGCTGGAACTTCCCTTCTGGACCCCTAGGATCCCACAGATGCAATCCCAACCATGCATTGTCGTGGTCCAATGCTTCGGTAGGGAGATGACATCTGCTATCTTGCTGACGTCACTCCCCTCAACAAAACTCTCGAGTTTGATGTTTCCTCATGAATAGTTTCCTCAGTGCATCAAATAAGGAGGCACATAATGTTAGTGTATCTAGTACTGGTGATACTAACTTGGATCACTTACTATTATGCCTTTTTAAGATAAATATTTGAGACCATGTAGATATCCTATTCATCATCAATTTTCACCCAGTAGTTTAGCACCATTGCTAATTTGTGCATAAACAATAATTACTTTGACATTTGTTCACCTGGCAGTCTATTTTTAAAAAGAGCTTTTTTTCCTCTTTTACTCATTAATTCATTTGCTTATTTATTTTATTAGTATGCACTCATGGATTTTCATTTTGTTCTATGGGTTATAATTTTTTACTATCATGATTTTGATGCTAAAATAATTATAGGTTTGACCACTGCAGTACATATGATAATGATATGTCCTTGTGACATATCCTTATCATTATTTGAACATGTTCTTACTTTCTGGTACAAGCAGATGTCTCAGGCTCATCTTACCATTTTGCTGAACTGGCCAAGAGTCAGTAAGTTCTTGAAGGTGTCTGATTTCTCTAATAGAGAAGGGTATTTAGGAAGCTACATCTGGGTGTCTTGTGTCATTGTTACCGGGGGGAGGGAAGATTTCTTTCAGGCTTTCTCAGTGATGGGGTTAAAAAATGTTTGGAAGTGTTTGTTTATATCCATTTCTACACATATATATTAAAAACCATGAGTTCACAGTACCTAATTCTTATCCAAAATCCAAGGGGTCATTCCAGTCTTCCCCCTTTCCATACTTGCAACTCCTTTTCTGACAATGAGAAACCATGCACCTACTATCCTCACTTACATGCTCAATTCAAAAATACACCAATAGCAGTTTGAGAATTCCCAAGTCATATAACAGCAGAAGTCACAACTCTTTTCTTTCAGGTAGGCTCCACCTGGAGTCTTCTCCATTTCAATTGATAGCAACTCCAAGAACCCTAGAATTATCATTGAGTGAACTCTCTCTCATACTGCACATCTAATCTTTCAGGAAATCCTATTGGTTCTGTCTTTAAAATATATTCACAATCTGATTACCTCCTACCACCTCCACTGCAACCTACTACCTTAGTCTAAAAAACCACCATCATCTTGGACATAGATTTCTCCCAACTCATTTCCCTACCTCTACCCTTGCCTCTTAATCAGTATACTGTCAACATCGCCATCAGTCATTTAAAATATTAGTCACTGTTTTAAAAGGCTCCAATGACTCTCTATAAAAAGCCAAAACTCTTTAAACGGCCTATAAGGGCCCTACATAATCAGGCCCTCTATAACTTTCTGACTTCGTCTCAAACCTCTATCTCCATCATACAACTCTATACCAGCCACACAAACTTTCTTGCTATTTGTTACATTCCAGCCACATTCCCATTTAGACCCTCTGCTCAGATTTCCCTGTCAGAAATCTACTCTTTTACTTCTTTCAAGTGTTCAATCTCACCTTTTCAATGAGCCCACACTGACTACTGCGTTTGACATAGTATTTGATACTACAACCATCATCACCGAGCAGTTCTTATTCCCCCTCTGAATCATTATCAATCAGATGTGCTATTATGACCCATCTCTTAAAAAGCTAAAAAAAAAAGGAGATAGTATGAGCTGAGGCAGTACATTATTCATTCTTTCTTTCTCTACTTATTCTCTTATTTTTATATCAAATACAACCCAATGGCCCCATCCTCCTTACCTTACTCTACATTTTCTTCTTCTACAGTGCTTATTACTTTCTAACATGGCACATAAACCATAAATAATAAACATAATAAATGAGTAGATTATCTCCAATCACTGGCTCATTGCTAGAACTTATGAGAGCATGAATTTCTGATATACCCCAGCTGCCTAGAATAGTACCTGGCATGAACTCAACAAATATCTGCCAATGTTGAATGAATGAGTTCCTGAGGCCCCAGTCTCATAAACTATTCAACTTCTACTTTGCCAGTAGAGTGAGATAAAATAGTATGAATTTTAGGGCTGGCAAAATAGCTAAGTGGTGCAGCACTTGCCTAGCATGTGCAAGGCCTTGGGTACAATCTTTTTAAAAAAGATTTTTTTAAATGTTCAAAATATAACATCAGCTTATGGCAATAGCTCTCATATTTATATTTTAGATGAACATTCTCCCAAGGGTCCTTAGCAGGGAAACATGCCCATCCCAGTGAACCAACAATGAATGTCAGATCATGGTTCCAGAGAAAATTAATAGTTTCTATACAACAAGTAGGTATACATGTGCATACATACATGTGAAACTTCTGCTTTTATTTTTTTTTTTTTTACTTTTTTTTCTCTCTCCCTTTTTTCTTTTTCTTTGCAGTACTGGGGTTTGAATATAGGGCCTTGGGCAGGCTAGGCAAGGGCTCTACCACTAAGATTTACCCCAAGTCCTCTGCTGTTAACTTTTACGATAGTGTGAGGCCTGAGAATTTCATCTGGAGTTAATGTACACACTTGGAAACCTTGTCTCCTCTGAAAACATTGTTTTTAAATCTGCAAGTTCTCTGTGGATCAAATGAAGATTAACATCTTAGCACCCTTCATTTTCCCAGCATTTGTGAGGCCAGGTATTTTTCTCATAAGGTTCATTAGTGGTTTTGTATACAAAATTTTGTATATATGTGTGTTATGTGTGTATCTTCATTGACATATACACACATATACATATACAAAATTTTGGGGAAGCCAGTTACTTTCATCAGATTCTCAAAGGAGACACTGACCTAAAAATAATTAAGAAACACTGTAGAGCTCCTCCATTGATAATAAGCTTCCTGAGGGCAGGGGCCATATTCTTTCTATCATCAAATCTTAGTACCAGGCAAATAGTAAATAATAATGTTTGTTGAACAAATAAAAATAAGAGAATAAGTAGAGAAAGAAAGAATGAATAATATACTGCCTCAGCTCATACTGTCTCTTCTTCTTTTTTTTTTTTTTTTAGCTTTTTAAGAGATGGGTCATAGTAGCACATCTGATTGTTAATGATTCAGATGGGGAATAAGAATTGCTCAATGCAGTTATCAATAGATAACTGGGTTATCTATTGGGTGGGATAACATTTTCAGGAGTAGGAAAGAAATCTTAAAGATAAGAAATATATTTGGCTTTCTGTAAACATTTTTAAAATTCACCCATATGGAGTTTTTTGAGGCAAGGATCTACTGAGGGCTTTAAGGCTTTTGTGTACTTCTGGGTACAGGAGCCCACAGTACATACAGGTTGTTAAAAGGTTGCTTTAGATCTCAGGCTTAAGGGGAAAAGGTAGCATTCCCTTTTGGTTCCCTTGTTAGTTGTCCAGCTTAATTCATCAGAATAGGAAACTAGACAAATTCAAATCAGAACCTGTCCAGGGATAAACACTGTGGATTTATGCTGTATCTTTCTGGAACCTGAGTGTGTTATACAGAGCACTGAGGCTACTCTTCCCTAATGGTATACCCTGAACTTCAAAGTGATTTTGAAATTTTAATCATTCAGTTTCTGTATCAATATTGGCCAAAAGGAATCATTTGTATTCATAAGTGAACTATCCAGTAGGACCAATCAGACTACGGTTGAGGACAGATTCCATCTCTGAAGTTGGTTGCATCTGCTTTGCTGAGTGGAAGTTCTGCCATGGATGGCTTGGCTATGAATTACTAGAATACTCAAGAGGGCAGCAAGTTGCCTTCTGTTCCCACTCAGCAGAACACCTAAGTCCTTACAGAGTTGCCCAGAAACAACCAGTGACCAGAAGATACATAAGGTCACAGTGATTATTAACTTCAGATACGAAGCCTTCAAGAACCTCTTCCCTAAATAAGACCCTACAAACTATTTTCCTGACAAAAGAGTAGAATATGTGAAGCATAGAAATGAGCAGAAGAAAATCAAACACAAATACAACAGAGATATGTCCCATCTATCTTTTATGCTGGGTAAAAGAGTACTAGCTATAGGCAGGAGTTGTCTAGTTCATACTTTATTATTCAATGTTTAAAAAAAAAACCACACTTCAGTGGGCACCTCTTATGTGTTACAAAGCACAGCACTGGGAACAGTGCAGGTACTAAAGTGAACAAGATGAGTGTGCAACCTCTAGTGTTAGAGATAAAACATGGACACTAATAATTGTGAAACAGGCAAAAAAGAGATACAGATACACATGAGTTAAGAGGTAGAGGGGCTGGGGCTATAGCTCAGTGGCAGAGTGCTTGCCTGGCATGTGTGAGGTACTGGGTTTGATCTCCACCACCGCATTAAAAAAATAAATAAACAAATAAAGACATTCTGTAGAAGGAGAAGGAGAAGAAGAAGAAGAACATTTGGCTAGTGGCATTGGAGTCTATTGGTTGTACTTGGTGGATCAAGGAAGGAAAAAAGAGTTGGAGCCTTGGATGCCCAGCTCAGGAGTCTTTTACTTTGATATTCCCTCCCTCCTTTCTTTTTAAAAAAATTTTTTTAGTTGTTGATGGATCTTTATTTTATTCATTTATTTATATGTGGTATTGAGAATTGAACCCAGTGCCTCACACATGCAAGGCAAGTGCTCTACCACTGAGCCCCAGCCCCAGCCCCCCTCCCTCCTTTCTTTACTTCCTAACACTTCTGTTATAGTTTAGATATGAGGTATCCCCCAAAAGCTCATGTGTGAGACGAGGCAAGAAAATTCAGAGGTAAAACGATTGGGTTATGAGAGCTTTAACCTTAATCCACATGAATAGATTAACTGAGTGGTAACTGTAGGCAGGTAGGGTGTCTGGAGGAGGTGGATCAATGGGGCATGCTTTGAAGGGATATATTTTGACCCTGGTGAGCCGCACTAGTCTCCCTCTGCTTCCCAGTGGCCATGTTCTGAGCTGCTTTCCTCCTTTCACACCTTTCTGCTACCATGTTCTACCTCACTTCTGGCCTACTGCAATGGAGTTGGCAGTCTATGGTCTGAGACCTCTGAAACCATGAGTCCCAAATAATCTTTTCCTCCTCTAAAGCTGTTATAAATCTGCTGTTGTCCTTGTTTTTGTTCCTCTATACATGCTATAACATTTTGTCTGGCTGCTTTTAATAATTCCACTTTAGCATGTGTTTTGAGCAACTTGATTGTGATGTTCCTTGGTGTTTTTCTCTTACTCTTCCTGTCATTAAAGCTCTTTGAAATTCTTAAAAAAAAATACAACTGATCTGGGCATAGGATTGTAGCTCAGCAGTAGAGTGCTTGCCTAGCATGTGTGAAGCCCTGGGTTCGATCCTCAGCACCACATAAAAATAAATTAATAAGGTACTGTGTCCAACTACACCTAAAAAATAAATATATTTTTTAAAAATTCAACTGATCTTATTAGGTCTTTTGGTCACAGCAACAAAAAAGCTACCTAAAACACCATTCATCCTTAAGAGTTTTAAGCAGAGAATTGAAGACAAAAATTGTTCTCAGGAAAAATTAATCAGGGAGCAATGAAATTTGTGGCAATCAGAATTGAGAGACAAAGCTGACAGATATTTGGGACATAATTCAACAAGTCCAGGCAACCACTAACTGTTCTGGGGATCAAAAAGAACAATGAGTCAAATTGGAGAATATTGATGTCATGAAGAAAAAGCTCGAGCCGGGCACAGTGGTGCATGCCTGTAACCCCAGTGGCTCAGGAGGCTGAGACAGGAGGATCCGGAGTTCAAAGCCAGACCCAGCAATGGGTGAGGCTCTTAGCAACTCAGTGAGACCCTGTCTATAAATAAAATTCAAAATAGGTCTGGGGAGGCTCAGTGGTCGAGTGCCCCAGAGTTCAATCCCTGGTACCAAAAAAAAAAAAAAGAATAAGGTCCCCAGAGAGAAACAGAAGGAGTTTTGACACAACCATTGATGTATGGTTCTGGACAAACTGAAAAGATAGTGAAGGTATTTAACAGGCTTTGGGAACATGGGACTGGAGCCTTGGAAAGAGGTCTGGACCATCAAAACTACAGATGTGAGAGTATTGTGTATACTAATGAGATCTGACACCATGAAAAAGAACAAGATCACCAAAGGAGAGAGTGAAGGATAGAGGAGGGTCAAGGACAGAACCTTAGGGAATGCTTACATTTAGGATAAGAACATGCACCAGACAACATCATCACAGGAAGCACAGTCAGAGCAATAATCTGAGAATCAGCAGACTGTGACAAAATAAAGAAAGAAAGAAGCTCAAGAGGGAGTCACCATAGGAATGCTACACAGAGGTCAAAGAGGAAATGCCAGGGCTGGGGTTGTAGCTCAATGGTAGAGTGTTTGCCTAGGATTTGTGAGGCACTGGGTTCAATTCTCAGCACCACAATAAATGAATAAATAAATAAATGGCCCACCAACAACTAAAAAAAAAAAAGAGGAAATGCCATATTTGAGGAGATGTCAGTGGGACCTTGAGGAACAGCTTCACTAGATTTCTGGTAGGAGCAGAAACCAGAAATGTCAAGTGCAAGGGTTAAAGAAGGGTCAAATGGGTTATTCAATTCATATCTGTGGGTGTCCATCTGTCTACTGCTTGCCTCTCCTTTTTCTTTCTCAAATTCATCATCTGGGGCTGGGATTGTGGCTCAGCGGTAGAGCGCTCGCCTAGCACGGGCTAGGCCTGGATTCAATCCTCAGCACCACATAAAAATAAATAAATTAATTAAGATATTGTGTCCAGCTACAACTAAAAATAACTATTTTTTAAAAAATTCATCATCTGTCTACTCCCAACAATGAGCAAGTTAATAAAGGCTCTTCGTTTTAAGGATTCAATAGATAGTGACAAATATTGACAAAAGTAATGAGTATGTTCCCCTAAGAAGCTCTAGACTCCTAAAAGAGTTGTTGCTTGTCCAGATTTTGTTATCCAGGTAAAGATATGCTGATACAATGAACTGTGGTGGTTCTTGATCATGGACTGTGAAGTCTGATTCTCTGGCCCCCTACCATTCACTAGTTATGTGATTTCTGCAAGTGCCAATGACAATGACAAAAAGGAGACAACAACAGTTACCATTTTATAGAGCTGTTGTGAGGAATAAATGGGATAATGTACATGATGGCTAGTATATAGTGAGGGCTTGATATGTTTTTTATTATGTTACTGGGATATTATTATCAAGGGTTATTTTTTTAAAAATATATTTAGTATTGGTAGAGACAATAAGGAACACAAAAAATAAAATAAAGTGCTTGCATTAGTTCCTGGCCTCATAGGAGTTCACAATCTTACTAGGAGAGCCAAGACCAACAGAAATAATAAAAGGACTCACCAACTGGTAGGTGCTAGCTGGTATAGTAACATCTATAAGTGAAACAGAAAACTAAGAAGAGGTGGCAATCACTAGAGACTCAAGATGGAGATGCTTTTGACAGGACACAGATAAGGGAGGGAGAGAGCAAAAGTACTCTGGAGGATGGGTCCTTAAATTCAGAAACACCTGTGCAGGTACTAGGGTCACTTATGAAATCCACATCCTGAAAGTGGAGGATAAGTATGGGGAATAACCAACTATGTAGTTTGGAGCCCTGTTAAGGCTTTTGGTATGGCAGCAGCTCTTGGTGTCGGGTAGAGCTGGCTGTTTGTTGGAAAGTCAATATAAGCCCTGGGTTCGATCCTCGAGGTGTGAGAAGGAGGGTCTACTAGTAAGAACCATGTGAGAAGGTCAGAGAGGCTCAAATCTTCACAAAGAACCACAGAGGAGCCCAAGGACCAGGGCAGAAGGACTAGGAAGGGAGACTGGCTTCACATGGTGGCATCGGATAAGCTAATATAAGCCTGATGCTCATGCAGGGACCCAAAAGACCAAGTAACTTATTGATTGCCACCCAGGATTGAGAGCAGAAGACTTGTTGTAGACTGGACTTGCTCCTAACAAACTACTAGTCCTAGATCTTGAGTCTGTAGATAACAGAGATCATCATGCAGGGCTGGATCAGAAGCAGAGGAGGCAGGGGACAGCGATACAACAAGAATGTATAAATGCCCCAGTGAATAAATGACACTTCCAAAGTCTTTCTGGGTATGGAGGGACTCTAACCCTTCCTAAACACTCTGCAGATAGCATTTCTTCTTTTTTTTTTTTTTTCTGTGAATTGACTTTAAGTGACTTGTTTAAATTTTTTTCTTTTTTAAATTTATTTTTATTCTAATTTGTTTTATATGACAGCAGAATGCATTACAATTCATATTACACATATAAAGCACAATTTTTCATATCTCTGGTTGTATATAAAGTATATTCACACCATTCCTGCCTTCATACATGTACTTAGGGTAATGATGTCCATCTCATTCCACCATCTTTTCTACCCTCATACCCCCTCCATGTTCTCTCTCCCAATCCCACTATGAATCAGCCTTCTTATATCAGAGAAAACATTTGGCATTTGGTTTTTTGGGATTGACTAACTTCACTTAGCATTATCTTCTCCAACTCCATTCATTTACCTGCAAATGCCATGATTTTATTCTCTTTTATTGCTGAGTAATATTCCATTGTGTATATATAACATATTCTTTTAATCTATTCATCTATTGAAGGGCTTCTGGGTTGGTTCCACAGTTTAGCTATTGTGAATTGTGCTGCTATAAACATTGATGTGGCTGTGTCCCTGTAGTATGCTGTTTTTAAGTCCTTTGGGTATAGACGCCTATAGTGCAAGAAGTAAAATCAATAGTGCAATAAATGGGATGGATTCAAACTAAAAAGCTTCTTCTAAGCAAAAGAAACAATCAGTGAGGTAAATAGAGAGCCTAAAGTATTGGAACAAATTTTTACCATATGCACATCAGATAGAGCACTAATCTTAAGGGTATATAAAGACCTCAAAAAGCTAAACACCAAAAAAAAAATCAAATAATCCAATCAATAAATGGGCCAAGGAACCGAACAGACACTTCTCAGAAGATGATACACAATCAATCAACAAATATATGAAAAAAATGTTTAACATCTCTAGCAATTAGAGAAATGCAAATCGAAATTACTCTTAAGATTTAATCTCACTCCAGTCAGAATGGCAGCTATGAAGAATACAAACAATAAGAGTTGGAGAGGATGTGGGGGAAAAGGCACACTCATACATTGCTGATGGGACTGCAAATTGGTGCAGCCAATATGGAAAGCAGTATGGAGATTCCTTGGAAATCTGGGAATAGAACCACCATTTGACCCAGCTGTCCCACTCCTTGGTCTATACCTAAAGTATCATTCTTTTGATACCTCTAGGCTTTTAGTGAGAAATCTTAGAATTCAAGTGTATTTAGCCATTTCAAGCCTGTAGCAGAATATGGCATTAAGTGATAAAGTTTCCATATCAAATTAAATAAGACTAACCATTTTATCAATAGATTTTAAAAAACAGGGCTGGGGATATAGCTCAGTTGGTAGAGTGCTTGCCTCACATGCACAAGGCCTTGGGTTCAATCCCCAGCACCACACACACAAAAAAAAGATTAAAAAACACATTTTGATAGGCCTTTTTCAAAATTGGTGACCAACTTTCTAAACATCTGCACTGAACAGATATGACATTAAGAAGTGTTGGGGGAAATTATAGAATATGCCTACTAATGTTATTTGCTGATCTCAATTAATAGGCTGGAGGTACACTTGTAGGGTATGTAAGTATAATTGGTCTTAACATAGTAATCTTTTGGGTTTACCCAAGCCCTGTTAATTACTGGCAAGTTATTATATTCTTTAAAAGTTCATTTTATGTTTTTTTTTTAAATGTAGGCATTCAACGTTACAACTTTCCTGTTAAAACTGCCTTCATACTTTCCCCAGAGATTTTTGATATATTGTACCTCTAATCTCATTTGTTTCTAAAAATTTTTAAAAATTTCGTTTCTGCTTTCTTCTGTAACCCATTATCTTCCTTTAAAAGCATACTATTCAATCTCCATGTGTTAAAATGGCTTCTGTTTGTTTCTTGCTATTGATTTCGGATTTTATTCTATTATGATCTGATAAGATCCAAGAAATTATCTTGATTTTTTTTTTGTATATTTGCTAAGACTTACTTTGTGTCCTAAAACATGCTCTGTTTTGGAAAATTTCCCATGTGCAACTAAGAAAATGAATTTGGTTGTTTATGGATGAATATTTTATAGATGTCTGTTAGGTCCATTTGATAGTCTTTTTAGGTCTAGAGTCTTTACTTAGTTTATATCTGATGACCTATGTATCATTGAAAGAACTGTGCTGAAGTCATCCCATATTACTGGGGTCTTTCTGACTCTTTATGTCAAGTGGGATTTGTTTTGTATAGGTAGGTTCACAAACATTTGGGGCATAAATATCTACAATCATAGTATCTTGATGGATAGTTCCCTTTACCAGTATGAAGTGACCTTCTTTGTTTATCAAAGACTAAGTCTCAATCCTACATATTTCACAAATACATCTATTTAATTTCAGTCCAAAAGATAGTAAATATTTACCTTATTAATAAAAATATTCATCCTAATAATGAAAAGCACACATTAATTTTTAAATGTCAACATTTAATAATTTGCTCATCTAACTTTACACTTTTCATAAATACCTTAAGTCAAGAATGTCATATTAGGGGCTGGGGATGTAGCTCAGTGGTAGAGAAATGGTTTAGCATAAACAAGGTTCTTGGTTCAATCCCCAGCACAAGAAAACATTCACATAAACAAACAAAATGCCATTACCATCAATACCTAAGTTAAGAAAAAGATACATTCCCAAAGTTCACCAGTAACTTAGGCACTTGAAAATTCTTGAGTACTTTCTCATAGCTTTAATGCTAGGTTCTGAGGTCTAGCCACAGACTGAATCCATAGTGGATAGTATATATTTATATTCCAAGTGTTTGGTATAATGCCTTGCACATGATGCTTTTTAAAAGTCTGCTGAACAAATTATTTAATGAATTGACAAAGTATAGGCTTACGCTGTTCTAAAAGCAAATAAGTACCAATTTGAAGTTCCACCAGCAATGTATGAGTATACATTTTCCCCACATTCTCGCCAACATTTATTGTTGTTTGTATTCTTGATAACTGGAGTGAGATGAAATTTCAGTGTGGTTTTAATTTGCATTTCTCTAATTGCTAGAGATGTTGAACATTTTTCTTATATTTGTTGACCATTCATGTTTCTTTTTCTGAGAAGCGCCTGTTCTGTTCCTTTGCTCATTTACTAATTGGGTTATTTATTTATTTTTTGATGTTAAGTCTTTTGAGTTCTTTGTATCCACTCCAGAAAGCAGTATGGAGAGTCCTCAAAAAAAAAAAAAAAAAAGAAAAGAAAAAGAAAAAGAAATGGAATCACCCTTTGACCCAGTTATCTGACTCCTTAGCATATAGTCAAAAAATTTTAAGTCAGTATAATACAGTGTCACAGCCAGATAATGTTTATAGCATCAAAATTCAAAATAGCCAAGCTATGCAGCAAATCTGGGTGTCCTTGAGCAGATGAATGGATAAAGAAATTGTGATATACACACACAATAGGATAGTACTCAGCCATAAAAAAGAATAACTTTATGACATTTGACAGTAAATGGATGCATCTGGAGACTACAATGCTAAGTGAAATATGCCAATCCCCAAAACCAAAGGTTGAATGTTTTTGCTGATATGTGGAAGCTAAACCACAATAAAGGTGGGTGAGACAAGTTCAGTAGATTAGACAAAGGGGAATGAAAGGAAGTGAGGGAGTATAGGAATAGGAAAGACAAGATAATAAACCTAATATAATTTCCCTATGTACATATATGAAAATACCTAAGTGAATCCCACCATCATGCACACCCACAAGAATGGGGTTCTGATTAGAATAAGATATTCCATGCTTGTATAATTATATCACAATGGATTCTACTGTCACAAATAATTAAAAAGAACTAATAAAAAAGAAAGTAATAAAAGCAATCAAATATTTAAGAAAAAAATTTTTGAAAACATCTTCTGAGTTCTAGCTTGGTTGCTAGGAACAGTGTCTCCTGTGGTTCATCCTTTAACCTTGGTAGTTGAATGTGAATTCTCTTCCAGTTATGAAAAAAATATCAAAGCATCAGCTAACCTTCACATTTTCTTACTTCTACTGCATAATTTCTATTAAAAAAAAAAGAGGAAAGGGATGATGATGATATGGAGTGATGCAAGAGGCCTGTAGACACTTTCAACAGAGACCATCACTAGAGCTATTCCAGCCAATCCTGTCAGCACATGTTCAACTCAGCCAGATGAGCAAGGTGCAAGCAAAGACTGGCATGGGAAGGGGTCTAGGCATCATCTGTGATGGGGGAAAACAGGGCCATCACTGCAGAAAGGAGTCTTCCTGTTGCAAGCTAATCTAAGGCTGCTGTTCACACAAATGTAAAGCATGACAGCAAAGTGCAAGGACCTTGCAGCCAGACTCTCCGGGTTGGGTCTCAGCTCCCACTTACTAGCTACATGATGTACTAGGTACTTAACTTCTGTTTTACCTCAGAAAATGGGGATAGTAAGAATACCTTAAGTCCTATTAACAGGATTAAAGAATTTAACAGTGTCTGAGACATTCTAAGAGCCATATAATTTTTAAAAATTTGTTCTTTCTAGATATACGTGACAGTAGAGTATATTTTGACATATTATACATACATGGAGTATAACTTATTCTAATTAGGATCCCATTCTTATGGTTGTACATGAAGTGGAGTTATACTGGTCATGACTTCATATATGAACATAGGAAAGATATGTCTAATTCATTCCTCTGCCTTTCCTATTCCCATCCCCCTCCCTGACCTTTATTCCCCTTTGTCTAATCCATTGAACTTCTATTCTTTCCTCTCCCCATATAAACATTAACTAAACAAATATCAGACACACCTAAATTTCTGACTATATATTATGCATGTGGTGTTTAAAAACATGCTTAACCTTGAAAACTATAGGTTTCCCTAAGGACTAAGGAGCAAGAAGAAAAAAAGATGGGTATTATGTATTAAACATCAATGAAAAGCATAGTTTTTATCTTCAATCATGTTGTGACTCCTACTTTTACTTCAAAAGAAAAAAAATGCCTAATCTTTGTGCCAAATCACCACCTCGAGATAGGAATTTTTAAATGGTAGTATGAGAAATAACTGTCTTATGGAAAATATTTTAAGAGTGCATTTTCTTCTGATAATAAGGAAGAATATAAAATACATCCTTTTTGATGGCACTGCTCTAAGAAAAGCTATTCAAAATGTGTTCTATTAAAGAGTACATCTCATTTCACTAAGTGAAATAAGGTCATCCTTTTTAATTTCAGAAATGTCTTTGCCCAGACAAATGACAAATGTCATTTGGACCCTTGGTGCATAAATTCCAATACTTTTTTAGACACAAAATTCAGGGTTGATCTGCCAAGTCTACATGCTTCCTTTCATGGTTTGCCAGTAAAAAGAGTTACTAGGAGGAAATGTTTGTTAAATGGGAAAGGTTACATCATATGGAAGGACTTGTACTTAGGAATGGTTTGCTTTTATCCAGGAGTCAAGGATCAAAGTGGCTGTCACTTCCTCCTTTACTACAGGACTAGTCTTTTAACTAAACGAAAAATTGATTTATATATGCATTATCATTATTATCTAGCTAGAGTACCAACTGAGGTTCAGAATATAATATTCAGAACTTGGTAGTGCCTACATGTAGAAGAGGATCCTGACTACAGAGTCTCTAATAGAAAAGACCACCATCTTGGTTTCCAACCAGTTCACAGGATCTAAAGAAGCATTGCTCTTTTGCTTCAAAACCAAGCTGCTTATCAGCTATGGTAATAGGCCTCTTGGCTCTCTCTTCCTCTACAGAGCAATCTAATTAAACAGCAACATCTGCAAAACCAAAAAGGTGACAAAATGTGTTAGATTGGGTCAGAAAGTGGAAAGATGGTAAAAACCACTAAAAGTACTCATAATGCTTAGCCCACTAGAACAAACAATCTAGTAGGAATTTGTTATACTACTGAAGGGTTTTTACCAAGGAGCCATTAGAGTCCTTATAACGTAGTTAACATTTATACATGCAAATAATGTAGTTCTTTATTATACATACCCCCAAATAGGCCACAAAGATACAGCATGACATTGTGGAAACTGCACATATTCTGAAGTACAAAATTTTGGGTTCAAGTCTGGCTCCACTATTTTATAAGCTGGATAAAAAGGGACGATAATAGTAATGAGGTTCTTTATGGAGTTTCTAAGAAGATCAAATGAGTTTGGGTACTGCAAATATTTTGTAAACTTTTCAGATTCTATTTTTAGAAATTCATCATCATCATTATTATTTTTATTTTAAAAGACAGGGTCTATGTTGCCCAGGCTGGCCCTGAACTCTTGTGGTCAAGCAATCCTCCTACCTCAAGTAGATTCTCAAGTAGCTGGATGACAGGAGTGTACCACCACTCCCAGCTTCAGATTCTGTTTTTTTATTATCATGATTACATTTGACTGTTTATTAATCAGTAGAGATCTTAAATAGGGTATACTGATAAATCAATTGCACATGTATTGAGTGCTGATTTTTAGTAAGTCACTGATCTAATAGCATGAAGCCTAGGCAAGTTAAACACGATGACTTTCAAACCCTGCTGTAATCTACAAAACAAGATCCACTGTCTAGGAAAGGTTAAATGTTTATCCATTTTTGTGTATAAGGAAAGAGCAGTAAGAGAGTAGAAACCTGAACATCTATATTAGCATTTAAATCAATATTTTATCTCAGAATGTGTTAGGCAGTAGGATTATTTAAGTTAATGTTATCAACTTGAAATATTTGTTCAAAGTGCAGGCTGGCATCAAAGTATTTATATGGTTTAGATCAAAGGATTAGACTTTGTGGCTTAATGGAAATAAACTTCAAAAGGCACTTTTGACAAAAGTTAATATAAATGGGATATATAAGTATAAAATATCATTTTTTTCTCCAAGGAAAAGTTAAGCAATAAACACGAATCTGTTCCCTGTCTCAGTGGGATTTAGGTAGTCATAGGGGAGATAGTAACTTCTTTAATAAAGAGTGGAGCTTCTCAATGGCCATCTGCACAAAGTGATGAGGGACAATTTGATTAAGTTTGGGTGTGTGAGTAATTAACTCCTAGTAAGGAAATATGATAGAGGCCTTTGCATATGGAGCCTTGAAAAAAAAAATGCCACATTGGGCACATGCATTCAAAATGTTGCCAACTTCTCAGACTGTTTTCTTATTTAATAATAAATCCACAGGCATAGGTGAGTGGCTGCACCCCTAAGAATTCCAGTCTCAAGGGTAAGACAAAGCATATAGGGTGGGAGAAGAAAGTCCAGGCTTCCATATCCATAGCCCTAATTCTTTCCTTTTCCATTTTCCTTTTTTTTTTTTTTTTGGTACCTGGGATCAAACCTGGGGATTTAACCACTGAGCCACATCCTAAGTCCTAAGTCCTTTTTTTTTTTTGTATTTTATTTAGAGACAGGGTCTCTCTCTGCATTGCTCAGTGCCTCACTAAGTTACTGAGGCTGGCTTTGAACTTGCTATCCTTCTGCCTCAGCCTCCCAAGCTGCTAGGATTACAGATGTGTGCCACCACACCTGACTTCAATTCTCCTTTCTCATGTGGTTTAATAAAGCCTTTGCCCTACAAATCCCAAGTCAGCTTTGTCTCCTTGTCCTCTATGTTTGGGTCTTACTGACAGGTGGTTTATTTCCAGGACAGGATTTTTTGGCATATTAAGGTAGATGGTTAAGAGTAAAAGGGAAGGTGACCAGGTGATGTAGATATATATCTTTAATGCACCTATCACTGTCTTTTGTTTGTTTTCTGACAATCTGTTACACCCAAGTTTGTAAGGTCTAGAGTTGATATTCTCTTGTTGTTGTTGTTGAGACAAATTCTTGCTAAGTTGCTTAGGGCCTCATTAAGTTGCTGAAGCTGGTTTTGAACTTGGAGCTCCTCCTGCCTCAGTCTCTGGAGCAGCTGGGATCACAGGCATGCACCAAAGCACCCAGCTAGAATTGATACTCTCATCAGCGCAGCTGGTTCACATAGTGACCATCTACTAAGTGCTTGCTAATGATGGTTTAACACCATCCAAGATGCCCTGGAAAAGAAAATCTGTGGTATTTTAAAGGCATTAAAAGAAGGATTGTTTTATAATCAAAAAGGCTAGTCAAAATATCTTTGATATCCTATTAAGGGAAAAAAAAAGTAATAAATAAAATCCTTGGCACAATCTAATGCCAAATACTTATCACTTCATTTTTTCTGTTCTCAATGTTCTATGTAAGTTATCATTAGGAGGAGATTATATTTTCTTTGAGTGTAAGATCTGTTTCTCTAGTATTATCCACAGTGTGCAGCATTGAACCAGGCAGATAAAGAGACTGAAAAATAGCTAAAGAAATAAAATAAATGTACGCTTTCTTTGGGTAAAACAAATGATCTGAATAAAAATCCTTATGTCATTAAAGAGTACTTTAATCAACCAACATATGAAAAATATTCAATATATAAGAGCATATCAAACCATAATAAATCTTAATAAGACCATTTTACATTTGTTTAATGCTGCTTGCTCATAAAATGCTTTCAGTATCACTTTTGCTCTTCCCTCATCTCAGTGCAATAGCATCCTAGGTCTATTGTCCTCAATTTACAGATGAGAAATTGAGACACTGCAAAGCTATGTATCTTTATTTGCTCAACAAGCCAGGCACTTTTCTGGGCGCCAGATTTTGAGATACAAAGTTGCTGCTCTTAGGGAGGTTACTCAGTGGTGTTTGTAAACATTCAACAATTAACTGGGTCAAGTATAGATTCACTATGAATGTATGAATTAATATTTTCCTTTAACAAAAAGACAAAGTTAAAAAAACACAACAAATTCATATGTTGGAAATTCACTAATTTGTCAATAATATGAATGATTTCCTTGCTAAATCAATGAATAAATTTAAATACCAGAAGAATATTTTCTCATTTTTTGCTGCTATTCACAATGCAATGGCTACGGACAATAATTTTTTAACATTTCTCGCATCTAAATAACCTAACTAATCAACGAAACATATGTTAATCCCTGATTTGTAGCGTTTGCTGATTTCAGAGGTACAAATATTCCATGTTAATTTTAAGCATCAATGTGAAATTACTGAACTTAGAGTTGGGGAAAAATGCACAGAGGTACACCATTATATAGCCTTTCCACCATTCAGATGTAAATAATCTCAAGAGCACAGGTAATCATAAAATGATTAGTTTTGAATATTTATAACTGTTTTAATATAACTTAAATTTACATTTATGTAATTCAAATTTTAATAATTTCTGTGATTTTCTATTCATAAAATGGAACTCACAGAATGGGAGAAAATATTTTCATTCATATATCTAATAAGGGATTAATATCCTTAATATATAAAGAATACTTACAACTCAACAACAACAACCAGACAATCCAATTTTTAAAAATGGGCAAAAAACTTGACATTTCTCCAAAGAAGATGTATGAATGGCCAGAAGGCATGTGAAAAGATGATAAACATCACCAATCATTAAGTAATTGCAAATGAAAACCACAAAGAGGTACCATTATATAGCACAAGGATAGCTATTATTAAAAAAAACAAACAAACAGGAAATAACAAATATTTGGGAGGATGTAGAGAAAGTAGAATTCTCATACATTGTTGGTGGGAGTATAAAATAGCTGCTGTAGAAAACAGTATAATAGCTCCTCAAATATTAAACACAGAATTACCATATGATAAAGCTATTCCAACTCTAGGCATTACCCAGAAGAATTGAAAACAGAAACTCAAATATTGGCATACTAATGTTCATAACATCATTGTTTACAACAGCTTAAAGGTGGAAAGAAGTCAAATGTCCATCAATAAGTGATGAATAAAATATGATAAATACATACAATGCAACATTATTCAGCTTTGAAAAAGAATGAAATTTTGAGACATGCTATAAGGTAGATGAACCTTGAAAACACATGCTAAATACATCAGACACAAAAGGACAAATATTATGATTCCCCTTATATGTGATACCTAAAATAATCAAATTCATGGAGACAGAAAATAAAATAGTGGATACCAGGGGCCACTTGGGAGGAAGTATTAGGGAGTTATTATTTAGTAAATACAGAGTTTCAGTTTGGGATGTTGAAAAGTTTCTGGAAATGGATAGTCATCATGGTTGCACAACAATAGGCATATTTTTAATGTCACTTAATTGTATACTTAAAAAGGATTAAAATGATTAACAGTATGATATATGTGTGTGTGTGTGTGTATATATATATATATATATATATATATATATATATATTTTTTTTTTTTTTTTTTTTTTTTTTTGCCACTGGTTGGGTTACCAGGAATTGAACTCAGGGGCACTTGACCACTGAGCCACATTCCCAGCCTCCCAGCCCTATTTTGTATTTTATTTACAGACAGAATCTCACTGAGTTGTTTAGCAACTCGCTAAGTTGCTGAGGCTAGCTTTGAACTTGCAATCCTCCTACCTCAGCCTCCCAAGCCACTGGGATTATAAGCATGCAATATTTTAACAGTTTTTAAAAGAAAGTAGGTAATAATGAATATCCTGATGCTTGAATAATTTTTTAAATGTCTATGATATTACTGGAAACTTAACAAATTATTTTGTGAGGCAGGGAAGGCTGCCTACAGGATATCAAGGACTGTATTTCCCTTCTAATGGAGGAGGAAGAAGAAAAATTTCCCAGGGTCACATGTGAAATGGGAGAGCACGTTCTTACTCAATGTGTTTGTTTTCCATATAGGCAAGTGACTGTTAGATTAGTGGTAACAAGTTCTAAATCACATGTGTTTATTATAGAATGGCTGCAGTGGAATAGAAAAATAATATCAGGAAGTTAAGCTTCATAAGATGGTGACTTTGGAAAAAAGGGAAGGAGCAAATTTCTGAATGAAGAAATGTGGGAATGGGGTGGTGAGGTTAGAGGCAGTAGTTTATCTGCTGGATCTATAGCTATGCAGGAAAATGGGGGCATGAAAAGCCCCCATCTTTGAGCCTCACCAATTATATACATTCCTAGGTTGAGATTAGGGGTATGAGAGATGTTCCTGTCTTCTAAATATAGCTACCATCTGGACATCAGATACCAAGGACATCCTCATCTCCCATAAATCTCCCCAGGTCCCTCAGTACCTCCTATTTGGAAGTTATCATAGGAGCCTGCAAATGAGGTGTAACACTGACATTCTAAGAAAGGAATCCTAAACTGTGATGTTGAGAAGACATTCTACTCAGAGCAAATGGCATGTGCAAGGGCTCAGAGGCAAGACAAGAACACCAAGGACTACGGCCAGAAAACAGCTCTGCCAGAATGGAAGGTGGTCATGGGCACAACACTCCAGAGCACCCTGAGCTCTGTGATGAGGAGCCTGTCTTACTGTGAGAAAGATGCTGTTATAGCACAAAACCTTTTCAGTATTTCTTTTTTCAGAAATCAGATCTTCCTTCAAATTTTTTGGAACATCTAGATTCAAAAAACTATAGAGCGAATTTTTAAATTTTTAATTAATTAATTAATTTTTATACTGGGGCTTAAACTCAGGGGTGCCCTACCACTGAGCTACATCCCAGCCCTTTATTTTTTATTTTAAGACAGAGTCTAAGTTGCTCAGGCTGGCACTGAACTTGTGATTGTCCTGCCTCAGACCTCCTAGTCGTTGGGATTACGCCGCTCCAAGCTACAAAATGAATTTTTAAAGTTCTTTTCTTTTCTTTTTCAATAAATTGAACTTGATTTATGATCCACCCACAATCTCTTCAGATCAGTGATCCTACCACAGCCTAAAAAATGACATAATAAGGGGAATGTACAAATAGGAAGGTCTTTAAGAATAAAATATACAGTATGTGAAATTCACTTTTTACTAACATTAAAACGGACTCTTGAGAACTCAAGTAATTAACTAATTGCAAGTTATAGAACATTAATACTTTGAAGCCACAAAGGTAATACAATACTTAGTGGATTTCTGAGAAATAGCATGATGTCAAGAAAGATGTTCATTGGCTTCCTGGATCTCACTTTCTCATTCAGTAGCTGACCTAACAATCCTGCCTTGCAAGGTTGTTGGGGGTGGGAAGGCGGAAAGCATCTGTATAGCACCCACCAAAAGTAAGCAGTCCACATCATGACTCTTTCCACTGGGCACACTTATGCAACACAAATTTATTAAATATCTCAATATACAAGACATGTCTACGTTTTGTTTCATCTTTTGTTTTACATTATTCAATATTTCTATCATAGAGAAGAGTACAGAAAATAAATAACAGATGTCTGGCAGATCACTTGTTTTAATTCCGTGTGATTTTCAATGGTATGAAAATAACAGAGTGTATCCATCCCCCACATAATGCCAGCACTGCATGTGTCTCCTGGGAGAACATCTCTAAGACATACATTGAGGAATGGAGCTGCTAGGTCACAGAGTACAAGGATGCCTCACACCTCCAGAGTGCTCCCCAGAGGGGTACCATTTTCCTTTGCTCTTGGCAATGTAGGAACACTCTCATTTACCAACACCAGATGTCAGTCACTTTAATTTTTGCCATCATTATAGATATAAAATGGCATCTCATCACTTCAACTTACATTTCCCTGATTGCTAATTATCATTGCATACATTTTTTGCATATTGCAGTAAACTTCCTATTCATGCCTTTTTAAAATTTTTTTTTAAAATTTGGGAATTGTTTTTTTTTTCCTTATTTAATTTATGGGATTTTAAAGACATTCTGGCTTTCAATTCTTTGCCAGTTATATATACTACAAATACATCCTCAAAATCTATTATTTGTTTTTGTAACTTTGTTTATGCTGATGCTGAACATTGGTTTTCTCATCTGTAAAATGAAAATGAAAACATCTACTCCATATGATAAATAATGTATCTGAAAACTACTGGTCAAGTGATAGGCACAGATTAGATATTCAGTAAATATGAGTTTCCTCAATTCATGCTCAACCTACATCCTTAAGAAATTCATCACTGAGTAGCTGGGGAATGGTTAAAAGCATGGGTCTGGAGTTGACCAGATTTGGTTTTGAATCCCAGCTTTACCACATTCAGGGTGAGACCTTGGTCTGCCTAGTTTAAGCTCTTTTAGCCTCAATTTCCTACTTATAGAGGTGGGATGATAATACTTAACTCACAGTGGTGTTGCGAGGATCAAAGCATTTAGTCCAGTGGCTGATAAACCAGCATTAAGGGAGACATACATACACATCACTACAACACAGAGCAAAATATCATAAAAACTACCTTTGAGAAAAATGATTCAATGCTATTAGAATGCAGAGATGGGAGAAATAACTTCCACCGAGGCCAGGAGAGAGTAAACAAAGGTTTATTAGAGGAAATGCATTTGAATGGACTTTAAAGGAAGTTAGAAATGGAGAACATTCTGGCAAATAAAATGGAGACACACAGGACACACATACACATAATTATACATGTGTAATACTGAATATATGATCTATTTATCCATTCAAATATAGGGACAACTGAATAAGTCAGAATCAGATGAGATCATCTCACCCTGATAAGAATCTCCATTATTTTTTTAAAAAGCAAAAAATAACAAATGCCAGTAAAAATGAGGAGAAAGGGAAACTCGTAGATTGTTGATGGTAATATGAATTAGTACTGTGGTTATGGAAAACAGTATGGAGTTTCCTCAAAAAACTAAAATTAAATTTATCATATAATTCATCTATCCCACTTCTGGGTATATACTAAGGAAATGAAATCACATCAAAGAGATATATGTACTTCCAATGTATTTACTATAGCCAAGACATGGAATCAACCAAGGAATCCATCAGCAGATGAATGGATAAAGAAAATGTGGCAAATATATACAATGGAATATTATTCAGTCATAATAAAAAGAATCAATCTTGTCATTTGTGGTAAAATGGATATAACTGGAAGACATTATGTTAAATGAAATAAATTAGATAACAAAGACAAACACTGTATGTTCACTCTTATATGTGGAAGCTTAAAAACTGATCTCCCAGAATGGAATAGAACTGTGATTTCTAGATGCTAGGAAGAGTAGTGGGTAAGAGGGATAGGAGGAGGCTGGATAACAAGAAAAAATGAGTTAGGAGGAGTAAGTTCTAGTGTTCTACAGCATAGCAGGGTGACTATGGTTTATAATAGACTGTTATCTATTTTAGGAAGAACTAGAATAAGAGAGGACTTCAAAGGTTACAAACATAAGGAAGTGGGGAGGAAATGTGATTACCAACTATTCTAATTTCATAATTACATGTGTATATGTACTAAATTATTACTCTGTAACCCATAAATATGTCCAAATATGTCAATTAAGATGAAAAATAAAATTAAAAGAATCACCACACATAAATAATTAAACATTAAAAAAATCTAAGAAGTAAGCATTCATTTTTTAGGTTATTGCCCTAAAAGGTAATTCATAACTTCATTAGTATCCCAGGTATAAATATAGGCTACTGTTGGCTTTGGAATAAAATCTGGGACAGAGAGCTCTGTGGAAGAATTAGAGCTAGGAGCATGAAGAGAACAGGGGTATTACAGGTGAGTGGAGGGGCTGCTACTCTGGAGGACCAGGCTTGGTGGCTGCTCACTTACTGCCTTTCTGAGAATCAGGAAGATATAGCTTTCTTTCTTAAGCAGAACTGGTTCAGAAATCTGACCCAGAAAAAGTACACCGCTTCTCATTGGCTTTGCTTATGTGGGCTGAGCGATCACAGCCTAATTCTTTCTCTTTTCTTGGTTCCCCCTTCTCTATCCCTTTCTTCCTTTCTTTTTTTGATAGAAAGATTTAATTCAGTATATTTTATCTTAAACAAAAAATATTCCATTAATTATCCACTTTTGTCATGTCTGTTTACAATTTAAAATAACATTTGACTGTATTAACTATACAAGGATATATTACTGAATTTCTCATGCCCTATGTTGTTTGTCTTCTCTTTCCATATTTGACAACTACTTTATCTATTATTATTTTTTTAATGACCAACTACTTTTTAAGGCCAAGCCAGGCATGGTAACACACACCTGTAATCCTAGCTATTCCAGAGGCTAAGGCAGGCGGATTGCAAGTTTGAGGTCAGTCTCAGTAATTTAGCAAGGCCTTGTCTAAAAAATAAAAAGGAGTAAGGATGTAGCTAAGTGGTAGAGTACCCTAAGTTCAATCCCCAGTACCTAAAATAAAGTAAATACAAATGATCAGGCCTTAAATTATTGTTTTCCTTAACAGCTTACAATTTATTTACCCATGACAGAACTGACTTATATGTAAATCTTTCACCAGATCCGGCTGAAACCTTGATTATCAAATTATCTGAAGTTAGAACTGTTAGTTTTTTCTTAGTAAATCTCAGTTTGGAGCATGGTAAAATGCTTTTTCTCAAACAGAAAATGGTGGGCAGTGCTGCATACAAAACTAGAAATGTACTATATTAGTTGAGAAATTCTAATGATTCAAATCTAGAGGAACTCTAGGTATTCTGAAAGAAAAAACTATTACATCTTTCTTTTTCCAAAATTTATTCTGCTCGCAGTGGTTACTATGTATGCACAGATGTAGCTAAAATGATCACTGTGGGACCAACAGTTCTTTCCTCATTGTCTATCAGTCTTTTTGTTTGCCTCTGGCATAAGTAAATAAACAGCAGGTGTATTCACCACTAAGTAATCTCACACTGTTGCAAACTCTTAAAACACAATGGAAGAAAAAATAGCATGAAGAATCCTTGGCGTTTGTTGGAATATGAATGAAATCACTTGCATCCACACAACTGGATGCAATTGGACAAAAAGGACCCAATGGTTGCCCCAAAACAGTGGACAATGACTCAAGGATCATAACTGAGAATTTACCTACCATGAATGGGGTGAGTGCCTTCTTCTCTCATTTGTTTCTATAACAGAATATTTTCTATTCTTTAATAACCTCTTTCTAATATTCACTTTGATGTGATATATGCATAGCATATACTACCACTTATTTACAAAATGATAATCATATCTTTCTTTTAGAGCAAAAATCACACACACACACACACACATACACACACACATACACACACACACAGTTAGTTAGCTTTGCCTTGCTGTGACCAAAATACCTGACAAGAACAATTTAGAGGAGAGAAAAGTTTATTTTGGCTCATGGTTTCAGAGGTTTAGTCCATGGTTGGCCAAGTCCATTGTTCTTGGCTCAAGGTGAGGCAGAGCATCCTAGAGAAAGGGTGTGGTGGAGGACAGCTGATCCACTTCTGGCAGCTAGAAAGCAGAAAAAGGGAGAACCAAGGGAAGATCAACCCTTCCAGGAAATACACCCAGTGATCTACCTCCTCCAGTCATGCCTCACATGACTATTGTTACCACCCAAATCCATTCAAACTAGAACGGACTGGTTAGGCTTGAGCTCTTACAATCCAATGATTTCACCTCCAAACACTCCTGCATTAACACAGGAGCTTTTGGGGGACATTTCATATCCAATTATAACACATACAAACAAAACAAAACAAAATAAGAAAAAAACATAGGTTAAAGTATTTTCCATACAAAATTCCTTTTGTTATGTAACAGCAATAGTTTGAAAAAAAATTAAGATGTTTTGTTCTTTTGCCTTTCTGAATACATAATCTATTTGGCTCAAGACATCTATCTGCTTGGGGGAGATACTACAATGTATTAAAGAAGGAATGAAAAGAGAAAGAAGGAAGTGACATTTGGCTTCTGACATGCAAAATGTTACTGAATATACTAGTATACTAGTCTGCTTTGCTGTAGTAACAACTTCGAGTCTCAGAGGTCTATAGCAAAAGAATTTTATTTCTCATTCACATTTCCATTTGGCTGTAGATCAGTGGCAGCTGTGCTGCTGCTCCACATGTCTTCTCATTCTGTGACCCATGCTGACGCAGCAGCCCCTATTTTAGTTACACCACTCTGATAACAAGATATAGAGAGAGCAAGAGGACTGGTGGAAGGTTGCACTGACTCTAAAAACTTCTGCTTGGACCTGGCCTATATCTGTTCATGTCACTGACCAAAGAAAGTCATACATCTGAGCCAAAAGCATAATAGGGCAGGATGTGTGCTCTTCTCATGCAAAGTACTGCACTGGCAGACAGCAATATAACCTATGACGTGCAGAAAATGGCAGCTTGCAAGCTGTTATCTTAAGAGACAATTTCCCCAAATCCTTTATTCTCTCCCTTTGTTATATCAACCAGTAAGCGTACAGAAAAGGGGGTACAGCAAAGATAACCCATCTATCCATGATGACCACAGTAGAGCTACGCAAGGAGGAAGATATAATGTAGAAGAAAGTCCAGTCCTTCTAGAACATGATGGACGTAAAGCTACGGAGTCCTGATTTCCTTAGCCTGGAGAAGAATTGGTGTGTTAAATAAGTGAGGATGAAACCAGTGGCTGAGTGCCTGCTCTCTCTTCATGTGTGAGAGTCTAGACATGACAACTCTCAGGGCCTCCTCCACAACATGGGGCAAAGACATGGGCCTCAGCATTGTAGCAGGGCTGGTAGGTTTCCTGAGCTACAGAGTTCCCATAGGGCACAGATAATGAGAAGTTACAGCAGATGCTGCTGTCCAGGGGCAGGCATGCAGTCATACTCAAGGGCAGGCCCAATTGGCCAGAGTGCTACTGGGCTTTGAGCAAGCAGCATACAGCCACAGATTTTGACCATAAATGCCAGCAGAACAAATAGCACTCAAGTGGAAGAGAGACACTGCCCCTAGACCAGGAGACACTAGGCCCTTCATCTATGACATTACTCCAAGGGACTGTTGGAATTATTAAATCAATTTCAACTTTAACCCTGATTGGATGTTTAGGTAATCTGTCTCTCCTGCTGTCTGGGGGAAGAAGCTCAGGATGAAGGCCATTAAGATCTGGTGAAATTGGGCTGGGGATGTGGCTCAAGCGGTAGCGCGCTCACCTGGCACACGTGCGGCCCGGGTTCGATCCTCAGCACCACATATAAACAAAGATGTTGTGTCCGCCGAAAAAACTAAAAAATAAATATTAAAAAAGTCTCTCTCTCTCTCTCTCTCTCTCTCTTTAAAAAAAAAAAAAAGATCTGGTGAAAATAGGAGCAGCACTGTGTCTAGGGAAGTCTCAAAGAAGTAGACTGAACCAT
The DNA here is from genome assembly GCF_047511675.1 of Marmota flaviventris. Classification (NCBI taxonomy): domain Eukaryota; kingdom Metazoa; phylum Chordata; class Mammalia; order Rodentia; family Sciuridae; genus Marmota; species Marmota flaviventris. The sequence continues at coordinate 92,530,934 of NC_092499.1, forward strand.
TTTGTCTAATTTGCCATTATATCCATAGCCCTAATAGTGCCTATTCACTAAAAAAAGGAGTGAATGAGAGGCCATGGCGGGAGAAAACTGATCAATTGGCAGAACTATGGTAGAAGTACCAGGCCAACTGAATTCAGAAGACAATGGTAGCTTCTTTTCATCACCAAGCCAACACAATCTCTGTTTCACTTCTAAATCAAGTATGTCAGTTAAATGAAATGGCTCCTACCATTGTCTTTTACTTTTTTTTTTGATTCTCTTTTTTTTCAAAGCCCTTTAGATTACATTGATGCATCCTTTTACCCCCGGGGGGGGGGGGGTGTCAATGGCTATTCAGGATTTCAACCTTGCAGTCACAACAGGAAAGCCATGAGTGTTATGGAACCAGGATGGGTATGTCAGAACCAGTAAAATAACATGGCATTCAGTAGCAACTTGACCCTAACCTACCCCAGAAGGACTTCATTGTTGACACTGTCAATCCTACAGGCGTCATGGTGGTTTAGGATTAGTACACAGGACATCACAAGGACTGACAGAGAAGATAAGGTAACTAAATAACAGGGTTAAACAGGACTGAGGTAGAAACACAGGCTGACTGATTAAAACTGTACTGTCCACAAAAAAATTATGCTTCTCAACACCCTGGCATTACATCAGATCACCTGTAACATTTTAAAGTAGAATAAGCATGTAGAGATTTCAGTTCAGCAGGTCTGGGGAGGGGTCTGAGGAATACAAAGTTTGGAAAGGTCCATAAGTGTTTGTGATGCATAGCCAGTGGCTCTGCACCTGAGAAGAAGAATAAGAACATGATCAGTAAATACCAAATGAATTAATGAATAAAAAGCCTCCTCTGGATTATAAATTCTTCAAGAGCACAGCCTATGTTCTATTCATTTTTGTACTCTAGCTTATGATGCTTCTTAGAATGAATGGATAAGTGAATGAATGAATCATGAACACTCTGATAACCTGATCCTCTCAGAGAACTGAACATGGAAAACAAACAAAAAAGTTGATAGCTAATGTTTGTTTTAAGTCTGTATTTCTTTAATAGAATTCCTGGCATTATTTTAGGCAGACCAGTAAGAATGAACATGTGTGATCATTACAACATAGTTTATAAAAAATTAAATAAAATTAGCCTGGCACAGTGGCACATGCCTATAATCCCAGAGACTCAGGAGGATGAGGCAGGAGGATCTCAAGCTTGAGTCCAGCCTGGGCAACTTAGTAAGATCCTAAAAAATAAAAAGGGCTGGGGAATGAAATTATTTTTTGTTGAACTGTGGTGGGAAAAGAAAGGGCAGGCCAGGAAAATTGGTACTCTAACAAGATTTGTATAATAAAAATCCCAAATCCAGAGTCAAGGTAGGAAGAAGAACAGAAATACAAAGCCACCCCATTTACAAATCCTGATTCTACCTGCTACAATCTCTGGCATTGGTGGGGGAGGGAGTATTAACATAGGGCCTCATCCATGCTAAGAGCACATGCTCTACCACTGAGCTCCACCCCAAGCTTCTATTTCTTTTTTATTTATGTCTTCTTGAAGGGCTGTGTAAGGTACAACTGAAAAAACCTAGTGTCACTGATGAGAGTTATGATATAATTCAGCACTACTTTGAAGAATGCAGAACGTAAATGATTCTGAAGCCCTAGATGAATGAGACAAGTAGATTTCATTCAGCAAAATTTCTAGTTCCCTGTAAACTTCATTCCTAGATTTTGTGGAAACAAAACCCTAAGTTGGAAAAAGCAAGCATGTTTCAATTTCTAAATCTTGTTAGTTGAACACTACAATCGAAAGTAACTCCACCTCTCCGCAAAGCTCAGTGATATCACAATTGCCACTCAAAAAGAGGAGAATGAAAGGTTGGCATGGTTTGACGCCATGACAATCCAAAGGAGACTGCAGTTTCCTGTCATACTGACCCTGGAGGTTACATGGAAGGAAGGTCAAGTGCAGTGATGGATGAGAGATACCAAACAAAAGAGTACGAAGACTGAGACAGGTGGGAGAGAGAATGCAATCTGTATTTGGGGTAAAATTGGGAGTTCATAACCAACTTGAATCTAATGTATGAAATATGATATGTCAAGAGCTTTGTAATGTTTTGAACAACCAATAAAAAAATAAATAAATAGGGAGAAGAAATCTATTCTCTATTAAAACAACAGTAAGAGGTCACTAAAGCAAGTTTTCCTAATGAGATTAGGATAAAAAATGAAGTTAAGAGAAGCCCTGAAGTAAATGCAGGTGGGTATTTAGTCTGACTGAGTCTCCTAATCAGAAGTTCTGGCAGAGTGATTAGACACCCACATGTTCAACAACCCAAGTGAGGAGTGCTCTGGGCTCCTGCCTGCCTGGGTGGATGGGTGCTACACACTTAAATACCTGCCTTGGCTGACAAAAGCAATTATACTAAGGGGTGTAAATGAAGGTTGCCTTTGAATTCCTTGAAAAGTGCAAGAATGTAAAGTTCTGCCCAGGGCCTTCTTCCACAGGGGGGAAAATATAGATATTAGAGCTATTCCATCATTTCTCTATGAAAATATAACAATAAAATTAATAAGGTTTAGAAAGTCATTATTCCCAAGCATGATGATTCCATTCTCAAGACCTAATCACCTCCCAAAGTCCCCATCAATAATTATCATCACACAGGGGATCAGGTTTTAATGTATGAATTTTAGAAGGACATAAACATTCAGTCCATAGCAATATTAGTGCTCTTTTGTCTTATTTCATGGACTCTAGTAGTTGGTGGCTATTTTCATGGCATTCCCTAATCACCTTCATCTGCTTTACCTTTAAGATTACCTAAACATAGCTGGGTGCAGTGGTGAACACCTATAAACCTAGATACTTGGAATGCCAAGGCAGCAGGATTGCAAATTCAAGGCCAGCCTGGGCAACTTGCTGAATCCCTCTCTCTCAAAAAAAAAAAAAAAAAAAAAAGGATTAGGGATGTAGCTCAATGTAGAGTGCCCCTGTAAAAAGAAAAAAAAAAAAAATTACCTGAACATTACAAAGACATTAGAGAAACTAAAGACTTAAGCATCTTTTCTCTAATGATTACTCTATTTCAACTCTATAGATTATAAATTGTTACTGACCAGGTCCCTCGAAAGCTATTTTAATATTCAAGCAGGCCAGAAAATTAGGTCATTAAAGCTCTTCAAACTGATGAGGAAAAACATATTCTCTTTTAAGAGGAGACTCAGGCACAGTGGCATGCCTGATATCCCAGCTACTTAGGGAGCTAAAACAGGAGGGTCACAAGTTCAAGGCCAACCTTGGCAACTTAGTGAGACCTTTTCTCAAAATTTAAAAAATAATAAAAAAGAAAAATAAAGGGCTGAGGATGTAGTTCAGTGGCAGAGGGCCCCTGGGTTCAATCCCTAGTACCATAAAGAAAGAAGAAAAGCGCTTCAACCATCATAATGACAGTTTTACAGGCTTCCCTTTCTTGATATGGCATGAGTAAGCTTTATGCTTAATATGTCCATGTATTATTAATTTTCATTGTGTACATCAGTTCAGGATTTCATTTATACCATTATTTACACTTGCTTTGTAAGATTATTCCCTTGAGAACTACATATTCTAATATTTCAAAATTTCTACATTAATTTCAAAAAGAAAAAGAAAAAGGCAGTAGAAATCATAGGCAAGTATTTGAGTTCAAATTCTGGCTCTGACACTAATTGGGTGACTTGTATACATTATCTGAACTCTCCAAGCCTAGTTTCTTCTATAAAATGAGTGAAAATAGTTTGTCCTTAATAAAAACTAAATAATTTTGGAGCCTTGCACAATGTCTGATACCTATTAAGTGTTCAAAAAATGATGATCATAATTCATTCCTATTTAATCTAGAATATAACTTTCCCCTGAAGCACTTACAAAGGAAAACACATCAGGCTACTGACATAGCCTGTCTAATATTGGTAGACAAAGATTCCAGGAATTTGCCTGTTCACATGGGGCTCTGGAATTTAGGCTCCAGAGCTGACATTGCTACCCTTGTTTCCTTGATAATAGTGTGGGCATAAAAAAGATCTCAGTTTGGATCATCAGAAGTCAATGAAAAATATGCTCTTCAGGTAGGTGTGTAACTTACTATATCTTGTCTACTTGAAACATATAATGACATAATTAACCAGAATAAGATCTTAAAAAGTCACTGATCACATAGGGATGACTACATTTCATTCATCTCCCTGGTTTTACAGGGTAATTTTTTCAGGTATTCTAGTCAGAGTTATTGACTACTTCTTACTTGTATGGTTGTTCCCCAACCAAATAATGCTTGTGTGTTTTCCTCAGGTCCTCTTGGCCTAAACTCTAGTTCACAGACTTTAAAAGTAAGGAAACTGGAGTTAAGTTTCTAGTTGGCCATCTGCTTTAGCACCTATTTCTGTACCAGTTAATTTCACACTAAGGGATAAAGCAATGTTCTTTTTCATACTCCTTTGGGGCTGTGGGCTTATGTGCTTATCTACCTGAGGGAACCATTTCCCCTCTGCATTATTGGAATAGGGAGACATAGGACTTGCCTAGTTCCCTGCTCAAACCTCTACGTTGGATCCTCAGGAACATTAGTTATTTTCAGATTTAGCTCTTTCTCCAGGCTTTGGCATAGTCAAACACTTGGGAGCTGAGGGGAAAGAGAGGATTTAAGAAGCCCTAGTCAAATACTGATGAGTTCTCTATCAGGCTTAGCCTAGCTCTAATTTGGCAACTGGGTGCTTATAACCAGGAACCTCTTTCCCCTCTTCCCAGGTTAGAGTACTGTATCGCCACCTCCTCTTTGTTCACCCCAGTCCCTCAAGCTGAGTCTCTTAAACACTGAATGCCATGTGCCCCTGCAGTCCTGAATTCCACTGGACAACAGAAAACTGTAATTCTTCTTTACATCCTGCTCTTGTTCATTTCCATATTTGCTGAAAATCTTGTCCTGCTTCTAAAATCACAGATGCAGCACATACAGCAGGTTCCAGGTTCAAGCTCCAAAGTACCAGTGACCATGCTGTCAGAGTCGACTCTTCTAGAGCTGTTATAGGAGGACATGGTACTATAACCAGAAGACATTCCACATAACCTGTGGTTTTAAATTTTTTCTTGGTTTTGCCATGTGATACTGACAAAAGGCCATAGAGATTCTTAAGACATAGTCACAGAATCAAGCTTGGAACAAGTCGAATACCACTCAGGCCTGGTCAGAACTCATTTTTGAACACTTAACACTTTGGGAGCATTCACCCAAGTGTTACTCTGAGGGTGTAAAGAAGCAACCCCTCAGACTTTGCACATGTCTGACTGATGTGAGCCAAGAACACAGCATACTGGCTGAGTGCTACTTTGGTTAGAATGTCTTTTGCCAAATTCTCTGGCATTTATTTGAAGCCATCACAATATGCTTTACATCCCAAAGAATATTAGAATTTCTTATCCAAAGAATATCTGTTGATGATGCGATGTCCACAGTACTGTTAGGGTACCACAGAACAAAATCTGTTGATGCTTTTGAATTTGTCAGTGATGTGCAAATACGTGGATATTTGTCTTGTTAGAGGTTGGTATATGACTATTTTTCTTTGCACCACTGTTAGTTGAGCAGTATTGATCCTATTTTTAAAAATTTAAAGTGTTTTAATTTTTCTGTTTATATATCATTAAGCATGAACAGTTCTGTGCTATTCTGAAGCATCTCAAGAAGGCAATTTCAATAAGTTACTTTTTATTCATCAGCTCAGAGGCTTTATTCTGTTTTAAAGCCAAGTGAATAGAAGGACTTGAAAATATAATACACATGCTCCTGACAGATCTTCCCAATAATAAAACCTGTGCACAGGCACTGCTTGGATGAACTAAGTGAGAAATGTATGCTGACCTAAGAGAAGCCTCTGGCCAGAAAAACTGCGTCATATGTCACAAAAATTAAAGGAACAGTTCCTAATGCAGCATTGCCTCTAACATGTAGTCAGAGAAGACTTGTCACTAGAATTAGAACAATACCAGAAACGCCTGCTTCAAACTGTGTTTTATTTCGGGCATAATAACCCTTGAGTTAGTGTCAGCAGAAGAAGGGTCATTTCTCCTAAGATTGTACTCAAGTTCTTGTTTAATTTATTTTTGCCTCCTCTAGAGATAAATTGCATGAATTAATTCCTCTCTTCCCTATCGCTCATACTGTTCAACATCCTCCCATCTTCAAATCAATGACAATGAAAACCCTCCTTGTATCCAGTCACTACCCAGTTAATCCCTATCAGGGAATTAATATGCTGATTAGATGAAGGCTCTCACAACCCAATCATTTCATCTCTAAACTCTCTTGCATTGTCTCACACATGAGCTTTTGGGGGACACCTCATATATAAACCATAACGACATTAGATCATATGTGTCAAACATTTGGCAGAAAAATCAAACTCTCCTTTTTACATTTTCTTAATACCTAATAACTTATAGATTCTCTTGGATTTTTCTAGTAGAAAAATCATAAAAATATTGTTGGCAGGTAATGATACTTTCTTTCTAATCCAATTACATGTTTGTTTTATTTTCTGCATGTGCTTCTGGGACACCAGTTAACAGAAGCAGTGCTGATGAGCACAATTATCTCCCTCCTGACTCTTCTGTTCACTCTTCTGTTTCCATAAACAGTCACCTACTGTCACTAAAAGGTTCTGGCAAGAACCATTAATGACATTCTTATTAAATCTAACAGGCATTTTTTTTTATCCTTCATTTTGCCTCAGTGGTGGACAGTGCCACATTTGGGATCTTAAATGATTTCCAAAGGCCCGTGTGTTAAGACTTAGTCCTCAGCTTGGCACTGTTGGGAGGTGGTGGAAACTTCAAGAACTGGGGCTTAGTGAGAGGTTCTAGGGGGTGTGCTCTTGAAGGGGATAGTGGGGCCCTGCCCCTTCCTCTTCCTCTCTCACTCTTGCTTCCTGACCAGGAGGTGAGCACTTTGCCTCAACACATGCTCCCTGCCACGATGTGCTGCCTTGTCAAAGGCCCAAAGCATCAGGGCCAATAGATCATGGACTGGGACCACTAAAGCCATGAGCCAAAATACAATGGCTCTCTTGATATGTTGATTATCTCAGGTATTTGTTATAGTAAGGGAAAGCTGCCGAGAAGCTTAGACATTAACCACCACAGCTTTAAAAAAATAAAAAATAAAAAGTTTCCCACTCCCTTTACTTTCTCAAAACCATACATTCTTGGTTCATCTCCTACCTCTCTGAACATTCTGTCTGAGACTCCTTTGAGGACTATATTTCCTCTGACTGTTCCCTAAATATATCTGTGACATAAAATTCAACTCACATGTGGAGAGAAAAATAAAATTACTTTATTTTGGTTAGAACTAATCTGAGTTTTCTCCCAAGTCTACATTCACTGGTTAGTGGGAAAAAAAATAATGAAATGTTTAGTCCAGTGTAAAGTATAGTCTTACTCAATAGTTTACAAAATCCTGTTGGGTAGAGTTCAGTTTCTCCTAGATTACTCAGACCATCAGGTATGTCCAGGAAGGCATTTGTTCCCCTCCAAGGTAATAACAAGCAGCATGACTGAATAATTAGTGAATTCCACCATTTGTCCTAGATATTTTTAAATTTAACCTTAGAGGTTTGGATAAACATTTATGACAAGGACTCGTTTTCCTGTCATGCTGTCTTTTCTAACAAAAGAAAATTGGCTGACAAGTTATGACGTTCACTTCCCCTCTGGTTTATCTTTTATTCCTGACTGTGCTTAAATGATTCATACCAAATGGCTGATCACTCAACATCAACCACAGTTAAAGCAATTAAAAATGGCAAAAGAGGGGAAAGTGGAATAGAAAATTTACTCTGCCTATGTACATACTGCTACATGCATGCTCATATACCCTTTAAGCTCAATAGGGAGGACCACATGATCTGTTAAGAAACATCAGTGAAAAATAAATGAGTCACAATGACTGTTCTTTAGCAGACAGTAATGTGGGAGGAGGAGATATAAAATGGAGAAAGAAATGGTCAGAAAGGGCATTCAGAATGTAAGGAAAGGGCAGAAGAAGAGTAAAAGGAGAAATGCAATAATTGTTCCACACTGTCTTTGATATGTGAATACAGTGCTCTGTTACATCCTGAATAGAAGAGCTAGCTTTAGCATCAGGTGAAAGTACTTTCTCACTAATGGGAAATACAGTTATTCCTTCAGCATGAGATCAGAGCTTGAACAAGGTCTGTTGCCATTTGTCACTCTGTCACTGAAGAGTTCAGTGGAGTTCTTCTATTCTTCTTACCTACAACAATATAGTCTCTTTGCTGTTATCATCATTCAGAGCACTGCAATGTTACATTAAACTGTAGTTCAGAGTCAGCTCTGTAGTCACCTCCTTGATTATTTCTAAAACACCTATCACCTAGTAAAATGCTTGCCAGTGTAGGCATTCAATAAATAACTCCTAAATGAATGAATGAATCCTTTTTTCATTGAAGAAAAGGAAGGAGGTGTCTTATTCTTCCTTTCCTAAATGTTCCTCAAAGATTTTGGCATCTTTAATTTAGCTCTGAATAGAGAACAAGTAGGAGAGAAGTCATAACAAAATAAGAAAGGGAAAGTAATAAATAGCTATGAATGTGCTAATATATCACATTACAAATAGAAGTAGACAAATCACACATTCTACAGAAATAATTCTGAAGACAAATGATGGAAAGTACATTATGAGCTATATTGTTACTATGACATTTCCATACAGTGTTCACTTTCATTTCTGTTTATAAGGTTAATTCAACATCTAATTATCAAAGCCAATTCAAGGCAAACAGAAAAGTACAAGGGCTACAGACAAAAATACTAGCCCAAGAAGCTAATCTGAATTTAAATTTCCAGTTTTCCTTCACAGCAGCAGCTTTTCTGATGTTTGCTAGTTACACATGCATTCTTTTGGTTCTAGAATTGACATACACTGTTAATGTAACTATTTTTCCAAGAATAGCTATGGTTCACTACCATTTTCCTAAGTAGTTCCCAACTTAACAAATTCTTGGGAACAATATGATACATAAATTTAATACACTTGGAAATTATATTAAGGTTAGCTAAGTTCAATTTTCCTTCATTCTAAGATACCAAGAACTACTAGAACATCCACATAGCCTGACAGGTTTATGGTAACCCCTGTACCAGCAGGAATAATTCTTAGAAGACATTTAATCATATTTTTCTGTAGATGTTTAGCAGGCCAGTACTATTTTTACTGTAAGTATATTCTCTTTGGAAACAATCCAACTGTTAAACAATGAAAAGACTGTTTAAGTTTCCTCTGATCAATTATTGGACCACCTAGCACCATGTGTGTGAGCACTCACATACACAGAAAAACTACTAGACCAAATATAGGCAATCTTTAGTCTGATGTCTGATTTGTCCACCAGCTTAATGACTGTGTTTGCCAGTTTTTCATCACTTTAACAAATACCTGAAATCATCAACTTATAATAAGAGAAGGTTTCTTTGGGCTCATGGTTTCAGAGTTGCCATCCATAACCTATTGGCCCTCTTGCTTTCTGGGCCCCTTATGAAGCAGTCCAACATGGTAGGAATGCATGGTGGAGCAAATCACTACACCTCATGGCTAAAAGGTGACAAAGAGAAAAGGGAAGAGACCAAGGCTCCACAATTCCCTTCATGACATGCCCCCAATGACCTAACGACCTCCCAATAGGTCCTTTCATATACCTTTTAAAGTTTTCATCACCTCCAAATGGTACCAAGTTGGGGACCAAGACTTTAACAAATGGGCTTTTGGATACTTTCTAGATCCAAACTATAGCAATGTCCATAGACCTATAAAAAGTTCCTTAGGTATTTTGGGGTGTTTCTTTCCCTACCATAATGATCAATATATTTCATCTTACAAATATCTATGACAGGTGTACAATTTTGTGTGTAAATTTAAAAAAAAAAATAGCTTTATTACCAGGCGAGGTAAAATATGCCTATAATCCCAGCAGCTCAGGAGGCTAAAGCAGGAGGATCACGAGTTCAAAGCCAGCCTCAGCAATAGTAAGGCACTAAGCAACTCAGTTGAGGCCCTATCTTTATTTTTTTATTTTTTATTTTTAAGAGAATTTTAATATTTATTTTTTAGTTTTTGGCGGACAAAAGATCTTTGTTTGTATGTGGTGCTGAGGATCGAACCCAGGCTGCATGCATGCCAGGCGAGCGCGCTACCGCTTGAGCCACATCCCCAGCCCGAGGCCCTGTCTTTAAATGAAATACAAAAAAGGGCTGGGGATGTGGCTCAGTAGTGGAATAACCCTGAGTTCAATCTGCAGTACCCCCCACCAAGAAAAACAGCTTTACTGTACTTCATATACATAAAATTGATCCTTTAAATGTACAATTCAGTGGTTTTTGGCATCTTCACAAGGTTCTGCAGCCATCAAACAACCTAATTTTCCAACATTTTTCTCCCTTCTAAAAGAAGCCCCATATCCCATTAGCAGCTAATTCCCATTCCTCCTAAACTCTTCTCTCAGCCCCATCAGTCCCTGGATTCCACTAATCTATTTTTTATTTCTGTGGATTTGCTGATTCTACTAGTGGAGTTACCACAACCATCCTTTGGCTCTTTCACTTAAGGTTTTCAGGGTTCATCCATGTTATAGTATGTATCAGTACTTTCTTTTTTTTCATTGAATATAACATTTTTTATCCATTTCTCAGTTGATAACCACTTGCGTTATTTTCACCCTCAAGCCATTGTGAATAACGTACTTAAGTGTACAGGTGTACAATTTTGTGTGTAAATTTTCATTTCTCTTTGTGTTTCTACCTAGGAGTGGCATCACTGGGTAATGAGGTAACTCTATGTTCAATTTTTTGAGGAACTGTCAAGCTGTTTTCCAAAGTGGCTGTAACTTTTATATTTCTGTAAGAAGTGTATGAGGGTTCTAGTTTCTCCACATCCTCATAAGGTTTGTATTGTCTGTTCTACTATAGTTGTCTCTATGAGTGTGAAGTGGTCAGTGTTTCATTGATTTTGATTTGACTGGAATTTCCCTTACAACCGATAATTTTTAGCATCTTTTCATGTGCTTATAGGCCATATTTCCTGATCTCCATATCACCTTGAACATGAACACACACAATAAATTTCAGTTCAGTGAGTAAAGGTTTTTTTCTTTAAGTCAAATTTAGAAACATCAGTAGAAGATTAATATAAACCATATCTTTCACATAAATCACATTTATGAATTGTTAATGCATCAGCTTATTACCTTAGTCTGGAATATCAGCTATTCTAGTTTCCATATAAATGGTTTCTCCTCCTCTTTAGCAGTGTGCAAAAAGAAGGGGGATGGTGGTTACATTTTTAGACTATTTTGAATCAAATAAAAGAATTTTGAAAGGCTGGAAACAAAAAATTAGAGAAGTTATACTTAAGGGGCATCTGATGACTAAAAAGTATTTTTCTTTGCCTTTTTTTTCTTGAATTCAAAAAACATTCACTCAAACCTACCCCAAATGGGCAACAAATAAATTTATAAAGCAAACAATTAGATCCTAAATTGACTATTTTTCATTGACTAAAAATTCCAGGGTCCTGTTTAACTATTTACATCTTTCATCTCCTAATTAGCTTATTTCTTCAGCACTTTTATAAGAACTTAATTTCTTTTAAAACTTTAGGACAGTTCTAAAGATATAAAAAATTATGAAGGTTGGGCTGGGTTTGTAGCTTACTAGAAGAGCGCTTGCCTAGCATTTGTGAGACACTGGGTTTGATCCTCAAATAAATAAAATAAAGGTATTATGTCCATCTACAACTAAAAAATATTTTTTAAAATTATGAAATTAGAACCCAGAATTCTCATAACTCACACCCAGTTTTTTGCCCTATTAACATCTGACTTTAGTATTGCACATTTTCCAACACTGCTGCAGCATAATTTTAAAATAAAATCTATACCTATTCACATTTCTTTAGTTTTAAACTGGTTTATATTTTAGGATCCCATTCAAGATACCACATTACTTTATGTCCCCATGACTATGACTGTTCTTTAAATTTTTCTTGCCTTTTTTTTTTTTTTTTTTTGGTACTGGGGATTGAACCCTGGGATACTTAACCACTGAGCAACATCACCAGCCTTTTTTACATTTTATTTACAGACACGGTCTCACTAAGTTGCTTAGGGCCTCTCTAGTGGCTGAGTATGGCTTTGAACTCACAATTCTTCTGCCTCAGCCTCCCAGGCTGCTGGGATTATAGATGTACACCATGCACTGGCTCTTACCTTTAAAAAAATGATTTATAATCACCACAATGGTGTCAAGGGCACATACTGTGAACATTATTTGCAACTGTTACCACTAATCCTCATCATTTGGCTAAGTTAGTGCTGTCAGTATTTTCCACTGTAAGGAGACTCTATTTTCCCTTTTAAATATAGTACAATGTGGAAAGAAGTCTGTATGAGCAGCCTACACCTGAGTGGGAAGTTATGCTTTACAACCTTGAGGGCAAAGTAATTCCATAAATTATTTAGAATTATTATGGGAGATTTGTTCTGTTCTCCCCATGTATTATAGATTTTTCTATTCTCACCCACTTATTGATTTATTCAATCATTTATGTCCATATTCATTTTAATACTTTGGCTATTAATGCAATACTACTTTATCCTGTTGCCCAAATTTCTCTAACTTTGACCACTGGCAGCTCTTTCAGTTAGCTCCTATATTTTTTCTCATATCCTACCTTAGTGTTTCTTTTGAACACTATTTTTCTGGCAATAGAATGGGCTTTAGGCTCATACTGTATTGCATGTTTCTTTCTCCAATCCTGGCATCAGCCATTTCTCTAAGGATACCTGGTCCCTTTCCCTGGAGAATGGTCCCTCTTGGAGAATCTACGGGCTGAGTGCTAGTGTGTTTGCTACTGCTTGGGTGCTATTGCTTCACAGCCATTTCTTTTTACATACAGTTCTCTGTTTCCAGAATCAAAACGTTGCTCAGGCCACTCCAAGATAGAGCCTAGGAAAGATATTAGATACACAAGCAAGCCCTTTTGCTCTGATCTTTTAGAAGCCCCACTCTAATGTATCAGTTCCAGTTTCAACAAAAGACAAAGTCAACATTTCTCCCATCTAATGAACAATTATACCTAGTTCCATACTCATCTAGTGGTACACTTCTCTGTCCTTTATAGAATCATAGTAGTAAAACAAAAAAGGGCCTTAGAAAATATCAAATGCATTCGTTCATCTATTCACAAATATATCTTGAGTGCCTACTCTGTGCTGTGCACTTTCCTATGTGATGGAAACATACTAGTACTTAGAGCAGGACACAGTCTTGTCACCATGGAGTGTATGGTCCAGTAAGAGAGATTAATTGAAAGATGTCACATGAATAATGACAACAATGCAACTGTGTTAAGGAGAGGTAGATGATATAAGGAGAGAATACCCTAAGGAGACCTAGACCTGATGTGGATTCATGTTTAGGGAATGCTTTTCCAGAGAAATTAAAATCAGGTAGAGTAGCGGGGAAGTAAGAGGGAGCAGGGAGACAATTCCAAAGGGAAGGTGTGTCTAAAGTTCTGTGGCTGTGGAGGAAAGGAATGGAGCACATTATGAATCTTAGAGAGCTAAGGGGAATCTGGCAAGAGGTAAGCATGGAAGGGAATCAGAGACCAGGCATGCAAATCTTTGCCAGTTCCTGAAGAAAAACTCATTAGGATTTTAAGCAGGGTGATGGTGAGTAGTAATATCTTAAAATTAATGTTTTACAAAGTTCATTCTGGTTGCTATGTAAAGAATGGATTGAGTGGACAAAATACCCCCATGTAGGGTGACCAGAATATACTCTACCAGCACAAAAAGAGATGATTCTTGAGAGCTGAGACAGGAGTAGTGGCAGTGGAGGTTCAGACAAGGAGACAGATTTGAGAGCTATGCAAGAAGCAAAATTGAGAAGACAGTGACATATTGGCTATAGGGCAAGGGAAAGGATGACTTAAGGGCAAGACCTAGGTTTATGATTTTGCACAACAGATAGATGGTAGATAACATAATTCACTAATTTGATACAGTTACTGGTTTTATAGATAAAATCATGAAGCCATGAGCACAGATAAGAGTTTATGAAAGAATGTAGAAAGGGAACACTTTCTATAAAATGGGATTAATAATTCCTATTTCATAGAAGTGTAGTCTGGATAAAATGTCATCACATAGGTGAAGGCAAATGGCAAAAACTGTTAGCACAAATCTGTTGGTTATTACAATTAAAAGTGTTCATTTTATTAAAAAAAACATTCCTATAAAATATGTCCATGGTTGTTTGTGTTCCTGTATTCAATCATTTAACTTGACATAATGTATACATGATTTGATTACTACTCAATGCACAGAAACTCTAACTGTCATAGTAAAGGACTAACTTGTGATGTGAAAAATAATATTACATTAATATTATCTCATTCTCCTAACTGATGATCCACCAGTGGAAAATGAGAGATTAAAGAAAGAAAGCACCAAGGTGTGGGAGCAAATCTTGTCCCATCCTCCATTCTGTACCTTGCCTGCAACTTCTTCTGTTCCCCCAAAGTCATTTGGAATAACCATATAAATCCAAAACAGTAAAAATTTTGGAAGAACCTTCCAGATTTTACCAAGATTCTTCCAACACACATTAACTAATTAAATGACAAAGTAACATCTTCATTATAGAAACTGACTCTTGGATGAATGAGAAAAACATCCAATCCAAATAATTGTTTAAGAGATTGTGGCCATCAATTAAGTGCTATTTTCATAGAGACTGTCCTCCAAAGAACAGAATTAGCATATACATACATATTTATGTGCAATAGAATTAGCATGTATGTATTGTGTGTGTATATGTATGTGTATATACACACACATATATATGTGAATTTTAAAGATAAAATCGTGATGTCAGTCAAAAAGGTAATGCTGGAGTCAAAAACATGAAAGGCACTCAAGAATCTGCTTCTGAAAGAGCAGACCTGCTTTCTAGGATCACAGTTTGAGTACTGCTCAAAGGCACCTGGCTATGGAGTCTAAAATTCAGCCCCATTAGTCTTAAGAGCCTTGTGATCAGGAACTGGGCTTAAAGAACTGTGGTGGGAGTTTCATTTGTTTATTTTGTTGTTGTTTTTCCTAAGTTGATGCAGACTTGACTTCTTTGGCACCCTAAGGTAGTTCACTGTAGAAAGGTCAAACATAAGAGCAATTGTTCAGACTCTAGTCAAATACTGGAGACTTTTATGACTTGATTTGGGTTTACATAGTGGTCTATACTTTTATGACATAAGCAAACTTTAAAAGGGTTTCATAAATGGTAAACACTAGCTTCGGCTGTTTAGGTCTGATTTGCTTGTTTAAGACCCATCAAGGTAAAGTTATCATATACACTGGAAGATTTAATGCCCAGTGCATTTTGAAACATTAAAGATAAAAACATAAAGTCCCTTTACTTTGACCAAATATTTCTGGGAAAAAAGTCACCAAATAACAAAGACAGTTTTTTAGAAAGGAAGTTTGAGACATTCTTACAGGAGATGGGGTACTCTGTGGTACAAATAAGATATGACACAACCTCTGTAATCTGAAGAACCCAGTTCAAGTCTTGGCTCTGATCGGAACTACTATGTGTGACTTTAAGTCACTTAACCTCTGTCAGCCTTGTGTCTTCACCTATCCAAAAAGTGCATTAAACTAAATTAATTTAAGTCCTCTCCTAACATCATGTAATTCTAGAAATGTTATTTACATTTTTTTATGTGATCTTCTTCACTTTCTAAACCACATTTATTATTTAATCACTGTTTGGCCTCCCATCCTGATATTTCTTACCATTTGTCTCCACAGTGAAACAAGCCCCTCCTGTATTCATTAATCC
This sequence comes from Marmota flaviventris, assembly GCF_047511675.1. Taxonomy (NCBI): domain Eukaryota; kingdom Metazoa; phylum Chordata; class Mammalia; order Rodentia; family Sciuridae; genus Marmota; species Marmota flaviventris. The sequence continues at coordinate 92,546,889 of NC_092499.1, forward strand.
ACATATGATCCTCTCATCTTCAGACCTTTCCCAAAATCTGACTTTAAACTTTTCACTGTGAAGCTTGAAACCTTAATCATCTCTTTGTCCACTGTCCAAATCCTACTGGACAACTTGGCCTACATCAAATACATCAGCCAACATTTTGACAGTCAACAGCATTTATAATTCCAGGCAGTGAGGGGTTCACAAAAAGTTGAAGACATCTAGGAGGTAAATTAGCATATAATTAAACCAAGAGAGAGGCTCATCTTGAAGTAATATATAAATGAGAGTAGCATAAATACAGTGAAAGTAAGAAGTCCAAGCAGGAGTAATCTCAATATAGGAGAGTCAGCTCATCTTGAAAGAATAAGAACTGAATTGACAGGAAATCTTTCCATGTGGGGGACCTATATAGAAACCCAGGTATTGAGCAAAGATAATTCTGAAAAAAGGCTTTCTAGTGTTTTCTTTTTTCTAGAGAAGAGAGATGAAAAAGAAAACAAGTTTTCTAATGACATTTTTAGTTAGTTTCCTAAATATTCAAGACTCTGAAGGGGCTGGGATTGTGTCTCAAAGGTACAGCACTCACCTAGCATGTGCGAGGCCCTGCGTTCGATCCTTGGCACCACATAAAAATAAATAAAATAAAGGTATTGTGTCCAACTACAACTAAAATAAATAAATAAGTAAATAAGTAAAATAAATAAATAAATAAAAGACTCTGAAGAGTCTCAATCATACCAATGTGAAAAAAAAAATTTTGTTGGAAAAGAACATGTCAATTTAAGTAAATCCCTCAAATATACTAGCTGTAGGTGCAATCATATTTATAAATGATAATATCAGAAGCTTGGGTGGGAAAGAACACTATCTTGGCAAGTATCTCAGACATATCTTGTGTACCTCCTTCAGTCTTCTCCACACCATGGTATCATTGTCTTTAAGGCCAACAAGAGACATTGTAGGGGGAGTGAGAGATCCTTCCTACTTACTATAATTTAGCCATCTACCCTGAATTTCTGGATTCTTTCTCCACTTCCAAATTTGGATCAAATTCTTCACCAGGGCATAGAATCTCTTTTTACCAAGTGGTGGGGCAAGATGACACTCAGAATTGAGTTAGCTCTCCACAGATGACTAACCTTTGATAATGGGAAACAACAGGCAGAAAAGTGCAGGGCAAGTGAAACTCCCTCTTGCTACCATGAACTGTTCTATCAATCCTATCTGAAGATATCACACGTGATCAAGCATATGCACCTGCGTAAAAGCCAGATGTGTCTCTTTGAGGCTCATCATCACACAGTTGCCAGCATGATAATACTAATACCTCCCTTTGCTTCTCATAGCTTCTTCTCTATTCTTTTTCTCACTGTTTCAGGATTATACCTCCAAACAAAGCTTTACTTATCCCTTTCCTCAGGCAAGAGGATCGCAAGTTCAAAACCAGCCTATGCAACTAAGCAAGACCCTATCTCAATTTTATTTTTAGAGGACCCAGGTTACTACAACAAAAAAGAATAAAAACAAGTAAAGACCATTGGATTAGGAACTAAAAATGGTGCTTCTAATCTTGCTATAATGGATGCTGCTATTTATTACCTATTTTACCTAGAACAACTAACATTGTAAGATCTATAAAATGGGATAGGAATTAGAGGAAAAGGAACTAGTCTAAATGACTTCTGGGTCCCTTCCAGCTGCAATGCTTTAAGATCCTTAGGAATTAAATAGCCAAAAGCCTCAAATGATCTATTAGAATATAGATGCATTGGTCAGTGTGAAAACCACAGAGTCCTATTATAACCCAATTCTATATTATATATAATATTTTATATATATATTATATATAAAGTTCACTTGACCACAGTAACAGTTTGGATCAGCCTTATGAAATATGACTATCATTGAATCTTGGGCAAAACTGTCTTGACTCTGAAACAGGTCCATTTTCATTATTATCAGCAACCAGTGATTTGATATGTGACAGTATCTTTTGCAACTTAACCAATATCACAAATTCAATAAAAAACAGACCACATGGCTGGGCATGGTGGTGCATGCCTGAAATCCCAGTAGCTCAGGAGGCTGAGGCAGGAGGATTGTGAGTTCAAAGCCAACCTCAGCAATAGCAAGGTGCTAAGCAACTCGGTGAAATCCTGTCTCTAAACAAAATACAAAATAGGGCTGGGGATTTGACTCAGTGGTTGACTGACCCTGAGTTCAATCTCTGGTACCAAAAAAAAAAAAAACCACCACAGAAAGACTTGGGAGAATTGCAAGACTATATCTGTTCTGAGGAGAAGTTATAAATACAAGAGTAGTTTTAATCATCAGTAGTATCGAAGGGCATGGTGATGCATACCCAAAATATCAGCCTCTCAAGAGGCTGAGGCAAGAGGATCGCAAGTTCAAAACCAGCCTATGCAACTAAGCAAGACCCTATCTCAAAATAAAATATTTAAAAAGTCTAGGATATAGGTCAGTGGTGAAGTATCCCGGAGTTCAATCTTCAGTACTGCAACACACATTCACACACAGTAATATTTAGTAAAGAAATCCAGTCAAAGGAGACCACATATGGTATGATTCTACTTCTATGAAATTATAAAATGTACAGCACTGGCAAATCTATATAGACAGAAAGTAGATTAGTGGTTTGCCTCAGACTAGGAACTGGCTAAATGTGGAGTACTGTTAAACAGACAAAAAGTTTCTTCTGGGAATGAGAAAAATGTTCTAAACTTTAGATTGTGGTGAAGGTTACACAACCCCATGAATATACTACAAACCACTGAATTGTGTACTTTAAATGGGTAAACTGTATGATTGCGTGAAATACATCTCAATAAAGCTCTTTTAAAGAGCAATAGGGGAGTGAACTGATTCAGAGACAAAAATGCATGACAAACAAATAGGCGTTTCTCACTAAGAACAGAATATTGTAAAGATATGATCTTTTAAATTAAACACACACAAATTTTATTATTATTTGTACTGGGGATTGAACCCAGAGGCACTTAACCACTGAGCCACATCCCCTTTTAATTTTTTATTTCGAGGCAGGATCTTGCTAAGTTGCTGAGGCTGCCTTTGAACTTGTCATCCTCCTGCCTCAGCCTCGAAAGCCGCTGGGATTACAGGTGTGCACCACCAAGCCTGGCAAATTATATATTTTTAAAAAGACTCTGGAAGAGGAAGTACACAGAAACTTTACCTGGTTTCTGCTTGACAATAAATTTTCCCATGCAGCAAACAGTCAAACTTTTGGGAGATAAATGACAGGGGATACTATGGAATGTGTCTCTGGTAGGAGTTTTAGTGTGAGCAGGTACAAGAGGACACATTTGGTAGGAGGCGCCTTCAACTAGCATCAGTTACAAACTACAAAAAGGACCTTGGAGAAATAGTACAAATTCAATTTAGTAGGACATTTTGGAGGCCACTATTATATGCAAGGTACTATTTTAACAGCTGTAGTAAAAAGGAGAATAGAAAAATGACACAGATCCTCTCTTCCATCTCTACTTCAAAGAACATCTAATCTAGTAAGAGAGAGAACTTACATACTGCAAGGTCAGGTGAATACATGCTATAAATAGCAACTAGAAAAGTTAAAGAAGCTTAACAGAAAAACTCGAATTTTCTCTGGAACCTAAACTATTGGGAATATCAATCAATTATGCTGTTGTATTTTAGAAGACCCATCAAATGCTGGGAACCATTTAAAGAGGGCAATTAAACACCAAATTATCTACCTTTACTTAAAATAAACATACTCTTAATGTGTCACCATACTTCTTGAGAAGTAGAATAAAACTTCATTCATATTAAGTCTTCTGACAAGCCCCTGGCTTTAAATTCAGAAGCACCTTTTTTCTTTAAGTATTTAAGGTTCATAGCTAGCCCCTGAATACCTGGTTTAAAAAAAAAAAAGCCAAAAATGCTAAAGAACTGCCAGCTGATCAGATGGCTGTTCGTAGAAAAAACCCTCCTCTGACTTGCTGACAAGTCTTTGGTCTTCTCTTCTGTGGCACTGGGGATGGAACCAGGGCCTTGCACCTGCTAGGCAAGCACTCTACCACGGAGCCTAGATTCCTAGCCCCTGACCATGTCTATAAATACCACGGAAAAAACACAGAGGTCAATGGGGAGAGTAATAGATTGGATGTAGAAGCAGAGATTGGAAATGATGACAGGGTAGGCAGCAAGGTTTCAAGCAGCAGATACTGGCACAGAAGAAAGCCACTTACAAAAGAGGAAGAAACTCATTCTACATCTGTGCTAACAAAGAGTTAACTGGTTCACAACCCTTGAAGGAGGGGAGAGACAAGGAGAGCAAGAGCACCTAAGGATACTGTCTTGAGTATCCACATCAGGCCAATACCCAGAGCCTGATAACCCAAGCAGTTCAAGGTCCCCGGGGAACAGAGTCTGGGATGGTGCAGAACTACATAGTGACAAACTAAATCATGCTTCATGCTCTGCACCATGTAGACCCACATCATAAAACGCTGACATTCTTAAATATGACCTTGATTCAAAGAATGATCAAACTAAGACAAACTTTTTCTGCTTTAAAAAAGTGCATCTTAGAAATGCTTTAATTTAAAATTTAAGTAAAAATATTTGGGGGTATAAATCCTCAAAATCCTTACCTGTACGGCACACTATTTTTTTTTTTTTTTTACTTCCAAATGGTTTATTTCCTGATGACCTCAGCAAATAGAATTTTCATTCCATAATGGAATAAGAGGGCAACTAAAAGACAGAAATGACAATTCTATGGAGGACAATCTAAAAAGAGACAAGGTCAGAAGCTATTTAATTCCATGAAAGATTTTTTTTTTTAATCCCCAGCATCCTTTTTCTTCAAATCTGAATCTGAGCATCCAAGAGAGCAAATGAAACAGGTCTCTATGAACAAATATTTTATAATCTTTAAAACTTACAAGCTCAGTGAATAGAAGGAACTGCTTAATGCTTCTTTCTGTATTCTCCAGAGTACTTAGAGGTAATGCCTACTATACAATATAAACTTTCAAATTGCAACATTCTTTCCCACAACTTTAACAGCAAAATCTTTCACTCTGGACTAGCTGCAGCTTTTGATTAGTTCAGAAGAGTACAACAATATCCTCCTACATTTTTTTAGCTCTTGACAAAGACAGATCACTTGGGAGATCCTATATCCTTCCTGCCTCTCTACTTCATGTGATTTACAGAGGTGATTTTATCATTACGTTTGCTTTTCTCCCAGTTCCTATAACCAGACACGCCAGTTTCTCTTGAGACCATAGTAACTTAATTCTGACTCCCTCACAGTCAAAATCTAGGGGTAGATTTTTGAAACAAGTTTCAAGGCATTTGAAAAAGATGAGGATTTCAGTGTGGGCTTAAAAGCAGACAAAATGTAATGCCCACGGATGTTCCTAGAGGTTGCAGGGGTAGGATGTGAGGGACAGAGGACATGGGATTCACCAAGATAAAAGGCACAAAGGGTGTCCAATGTCTCCTTGTTATTAATCTGACCCTTTAGTCAGACTATTATAATTAACGTATGTACTTTGAATTGTTCAGGGCTTCTGGTAGGCCATAAATGTGACCATTCATCTCAGCCTGTCACACCAGTACAATTTACACCTGCTGTCTAGCAATTACATACAGTTTGATTTTTGAATCAGATTATTTGTATTTCAAAAAGTATTCCTATTCATTGCATTAAAATAAACCAGGATGAATGCGGCAGATAAGAACTTTCAACCTTTCTCATGGTCATGTCTAATGATGAGAGTCATTTACATTTCCCATATGCTGTTAAATCTGCAAGATGACCAGCAATCACTTCTCCCACCACCTTCTAATACAAATAATTAACCCCTTCTTTTCAAAAACAGTATTCAAACTGCTTGCTGGTAAAATGAGGTAGGCAGGAGCATCCAGGGTCAGTTCATTCTTTCCTAATCAGGTGTTTTCCATATCATGTCTTGTGAGATGCCCAAAGCTGCCAAGGCTGCCCAGGTAGTGGGGTCAGTGGGAAATAAGGGAAATCATGAGTTAGATATACAGTTTGAGTAGCCCTGCTGTAAAACACTTAAATAATAGTCTGTATGCCATGGCTATAGTGATTTTTGTCATTTATTTCACTGATGCAAATAAAGACTTCATATATATTGTTTGATGATGCTTTTCATTTTGCAATAAACCCTTTAAACAACAGCGAACTAAAAAAAGTTCATATTAGTAAAAATTCCAAATTTCCTTTCTCAAAAAACTAATCATAAACATAAATGCTATATAAAACATTTGTTGACATGTACCATTCACTGTAGGGGCCACAGAGATGTCACTGTCTATATTAAAATTAGTGTCAGCATCTACTTCAAAAACTGGTAGCTACACATATGGAGGGGTCAAACAAATAAGTAAATGGAAGGCAAATTACAGCCACTTGCTTCTCACTATTAAAAAAGGAAGCTACCAGGCAAAGAGGCACACACCTAGATTTCTAGTACTCGGGAGGCTCATGCTAGAGAATCCATGGAGACCAGGAGTTCAAGCCTCAGCAACATAACAAGACCCCATCTAATGTTGGGGGGGGGAGTTAAAAAGGTAAAAGAAAGAGAGGAAGCAACAGAAGAGGCTCAGAATGAACTATGTAGCACTATATTAAAATGAAAGACATCAGTATATCTCAACCATATAAAAAATTAACTCAAAATATATTACAAACTTAAGACATGGAACTATAAAACCACTAAGAGAAAACATAGGGGGAAAGTGCCCTGACATTTGTCTGGGTATTTTTTTTTTTTTTCCATTATGATTCCAAAGTCACAGGCAACAGAAGCAAAAATAGACAAATGAAATTACATCAAACGAAAAAGTTTCTACAGAGCACAGGGAAAAAGGTGAAGAGACAACCCACAGAATGGAAGAAAGTATTTGCAAATTACACCATCTAATAAGGGATTAATATCCAGAATATACAAGTAGATGTAACAACTCAATATCAAGAAACAACTTGATTCAAGTATGGGCAAAGGACTTGAACAAACATTTCTCAAAAGATATAACCAGCTAACAGGTATATGAAAAATGTTCAGTATCACTACTCATTACGAAAATGCAAATTAAAACCACAAGGGCTGGGATTGTGGCTCAGTGGTAAAGCGCCTGCCTAGCACATGTGAGGCTCTGGGTCAATTCTCGGCACCACATAAAAATAACATAAAGTTCATTGTGTACACCTACAACTAAAATAAATATTTAAAAAAAAACACAAGATATCACCTCACACAATTAAAATGGCTACTATCAGAAATACAATTATATTTCTTTTAAAAATACAGGGACTACTCTGGTTTTCTTCCTGAGCAAGCTAAGTTTGTATCTTTCGAGAAATGTCATTTCATTCAAGTTGTCAAATTTATTGGCATAAATTTAATCATGTACTTATATACCCTATACAATTAAAAAAGTCTAAAGTCTAATAATACATAAAACCATTTTCAGTCAAGAAGTAAATATTTGAAAACTATATACTGTTAACTATTTTAAGAATCTCTTTTCACACTCAAAAATGAAAGGATGAACTGGGGGTGTAGCTTGGTGTAGAACACATGTCCAGCATATGTGAGGCCCTGGGTTCAATCTGTCGCACTGGAGAAGAAAGAAGTGAAAGGATGATAAATCACATCATAAATTTAGATACAATCCACTGCCTCGGATCAGTATCAGGATGACTTTCTAGGATTGTCCTGTGATTTTTTTGACTTTGAAAGTCATCTTTCAAAATTATCCTGAAAAACCCCAACAGAGAAACAGAGTTAAATACATATGGTCTGTGGCATGTGGCTGAGAAAGGCATACTAATAAACCAGGAAAAGCCTAGACTATTCAATAAATGGGTGAGGCAACAGCCTTTCCATTGGAAATACACAATTATGTGCATTATAACTAGATATCCTATCCCTCACATTATGTACAAAAATGAACACCAAGTAAATCAAAGGCCTAAAACTTGAGGCATATTTTTGTAAGACTGACAAAATTGTTTATACCAAAATTACACATTTTGTACAGCCAAATATATCATAAACAAAGTTAAAAAGATAAGCAACAAATTGAGAAAATATTTACAAAATATACAGCAAAGAATTAATATCCAGACTCTGTGACAAACTACCACAAATCAGCAAAAAGATAGTTATCCATGAAAGATGAAACTCACATGGCCAATAAACATAAAAAGACGATCAACCTCATTAGTAATCAAGAAAATGCAAATTAAACCCACTAGACTGGCAAAATTTAAAAAGCTTACAAATTTATTTATTTATTTGATATTGGGGATTGAACCCAGGGACACTGTCTACTACTGAGCTATATCCCCAGCCCTTTTGTGTTTGTTTTGTTTTGAGATAAGGTCTTGCTAAATTGCAAAAGTTGACCTCAATCTGATGATTCTCCTGCCTCAGCCTCCTGAGTAGCTAGGATTTCAGCTGTGTCAACATGACCTGCTCCAAAAAACTTGTGAATTTTAAATGTAGGTGAGGAAGTGGAAGTAAAGGGTACACCCAAATATCCTAGTATAGATATTTTATAGTGCAATCTGGCAATATATAGTGAGGTTGAAAATAAGCACATCCAGCAATTTCAACTCTAGGTATAAAAATACAGAATGATGCTGTTAAGCAAAAATGTAATACAAACCACATAAATGTTTCAGAAGCCAAATTTTAAAAAGCAAACAGGTAAAATTAATTTTAATAATATATCTTGCTTAACTTTATAACATTCAAAATAATATTGTTTTGGCATAAAATTCACAACTGACATTTAACAATTCATATAAAATGTTTGAGATTTTCAAGTTCCTTTTTTATACTAAGTCTTCAAAAGTCTCATGTGTATTTTATACCTACAGTACAACTAAATATGGCCTAGTCTCAAGTACCCAGTAGCCACATGTGGCTTGAGGCTATGGTACTTGGCAGTGCGGCACCGGATCCTTGCTGCTCAAAACATCAGCATCACCTGGGAACGTGTTAGAAATGCAGAATCTTGGGCCCAACTTCATACCTAGAGAATGGAAAGCTGCATTTTAACAAGATCAGCAAGTAATTCGTATAAACATTAAAGTGTGTGAGACAATACCCCAGTGCAGGTATTCACAGTGCAGGTTAACAAGTGTGCTTACATATAAGGATTCCTGCAGCCCTTGGGATGGCAGTTGGGTTGTTAGCCAGAGACCCTGCCATTTGCCTCTTCATCTGTTCTACACAGCAAGTCACGCAAATAGCTTTTTCTATCTTTATCTTGACAGACAAAAATAGGGGAAGCTCTTCCCTAGAGAATCTCTCACACAGGTATGTAAAACATGTATAGGGGTGTCTACTGAAGAACAGTCAGAGGAAAAAAGAAAAAAAACAAACATCCAACAATGGGTGATTAGATAAACTAATACTTTCATGCCATGGAATATAATGTTTGAACTAGAGATAAAGATATGGAAATGGCTGGATATGGAAAACAATGTTTCAAAAAGTTGCTTGTTATTAAGATGGCACATTATAATGTATGTATAATTAAAAGTACACAAAATAGTATACATTTTTCATAAATTTTTAACTTTGTAACATAAGCATAAAAATATGGAATGGACACAAGCCAAACTGATGACAGGTGTTGCCTTCAGGAAGGGAAAGAAGAATATAAAATTATGAAGAGAACATAGGAGACTTCACCTTGTAATGTTCAATTTTCATTTTGAAACTTTTATAGGGGATATAGCTCAGTGGCAGAGCACTTGCCTAGCATGCACAAGTTCCTGGGTTCAATTCCTAGCACCACAAAATAAAAAAATTTATAAAGCAAATATGAAAAAAATGCTTACATTTCTCATTTTGAGTGATTGGTACATAGGAGTGTGTTTTAACATCTTTGTATGTATTTGTATTTAGGGAGTTATTTTTCAAGAAAAATAAACCCAACCAAATAAAAATAGAAATAGATGCATATAGAATTTCAAACAAATCAGAGCTATATGGAATTTAAAACCTACCTTATTCCTTCCCTCATCTCAACTATGGTTTTAACCATAGTTGAAAACATATTATATAGTATTATGAACATCTTCTATACATTTATGGGTATGTAACTACTATAAATCAAAGAGTCTTAAAAGACAGAATACTGAACATATTTTGGGGACTTTCTCTTTTTACTTGACAATATATTGTGGACATCTTTTCTTGTCAGAATGTATTTATCTAGTTCATTATTTTTTAGTTATAACTGGACACAATATCTTTATTGCATTTATTTTATTTTTATGTGGTGCTGAGGATCAAACCCAGGGCCCTGCACGTGCTAGACGAGCTATCTACCACTAAGCAACAATCCCAGCCCCTAGTTCATTCTTTTTAATAGCCACTTAGTATTCCATTCTATGGCTTCATCACGGTGTATTGAAAACCAATACTGGAAAAAATTGGAGATCCTTTTTACTGAAAATAAGTAAAACTTCCTTAGAAAGTATTTATATTTATCATCCAAGAAATTTGATATTACTAGTTAAGGAAAAGCTTAAAAATATATTGCCTAGACTTCTTCATTTAGAGAAGTATAAGGCTTAGAGGAAATAAAATTGGAAAAAAAAATTTCTTCTGAAATAATATCAGAAAGTACACAGTAGTCTTCCAGTACTTACATTTCAAATCCAAACTAGAACAAGAAACAAAAACTATTTCGGGTTTCCAAATAACAAATCTCTTCTAAGTCCCAGAATTTAAAGATCACTGAATAATGAAAGTTACGTAAAGCCCTGCACCCAGGATGCTCTGGATATATTTCTGAATTCCCACTCCATTATCATTAATGGACACCAGCTGTGAGCTATAGTATCCTGGGTACATTACACAATAAAAACACAGACAGGATGTGACTGCACATATGCCATGTGCACAGCTTGGTTTTAATTAGCATCACTGAGAATACATGTTTATTGAAGATTATAGTCTAGTGGTTAAGAGTACTGGAGTCAGACTGCCTGGGTTCCACTCATGACTCATATGTAATAATATGAGCAAATCATTTAAGTCTCATTTTCTCCTTTAAATTTCTCACAAATTTGCTTTGAAAATTAAAAGAAATAATGAGTACACATTAATTGGCATAGAATTTACTCCTAAGTAAGCACTCAATAAATATGTAATTATGATTATTAGTATTATTGAAAATTATTATACTTAAGGGGTCCTGTTAGAATTAGAGTAATGTATATACACATTACTCTTCACATATTATGTATGTTTGTGTGTGTATCCATTTCCTGCTTTTGAGAACTTATAATTTAGAAATCAATACATAAAGCCCAAAAAGAAAGTAAAATAATGAAGAGTATTATTTTCCTACTCAGACCTATCACAAAGTGACTTTTTAGTCATCCAACCCAAATAGGTAAATATTTAATCAACTTACCTTATTTTAACACCCAATAGAGTTAATAATACTATGTATATAATGGATATAATCTAGTACATAGACTGACTTAAAGATTTTTAATATAAAAATTTGGGATTGAGTTTATCCTTAAAAGTATGCTTTTCTTTTGGTCATGATATTGATTTCATGACCCACCTGTCCATTAAGAGTAGCTTAAAGAGCCAGCCAACGGACATGCCACTGCCTACCAACCAGCTGCCAATACTTTATAAGCTATAAAACTGACCCACATTTTGTAGGAAATATGTTTAAACTTTAAAGGTCAACCTATGCATAGTGCTTTAGAGCTTACAAAGTTCCTGCAACTCACTACTTTCTCTCTCCATAACTGGGAGGGGAACATGACATCCTTCATAGCAATTCTAGGGCTTTCATTCAAAAGAGATGATTCAATTTGTCAGATAAGGTGACTTTACAACATTTTACTCAACCAATTTCTTTTAACCCCTAGTGTTTTGAGAATTAAGAATAAATCTGCTATGCACAGATTAGTTTTCAAAGGCAAAACTAACATCCAGGTAAATGAAGTTTTGAACTCCAACTTTTCTGATTCACTGGAAAGCTGAAGCATAAATTACCTTTTCTGCTTCACCCGCCACTGTTTACCCGTTTTCTGCCTTAACTTTTCCAGATTTTTCTCCAAGGATACAGGTGCCTAGGTCTTGTTCCCAATTCACTTCAAATCAATTTTTTTCACTCAATTAAAAAAATACCTAATAAATCTAAAGTCCTGGGCTGATTTCTGGAAAGGATTCAGCAATGGGTAGGCTACTACTCCACCTTCAAAGATCTTCTAATCTATTTTCAAAAGCTACAAGGTAGGATAATACAGATCACACAGAGTAAGGGCCATACAGGCATCTGTAATGTAATATAGGTTTAAAGATTGGAGAGTGCCCTCTGGTGGAAGGGTGAGGAAATGATAAAAAGAGACCAAGGCATCTGAGTTTTAGACAGGATTCCCACAGGAAGAATTGAAGGAAGACAGGCATTGACTGGGTGGGGTAGGGGGGAGGCCTTAGGCAGCAAACTGGTGTGGAGGGATGTTCAATGAAGAGCTGTCCATATTTCTGAGTTGAGAGAGCAGGTCATAAAGGGCTTTGAATAAAAGATGAAGAGTCCTATAACTCCATATTAAGTGAGTTATCAAAAATTTCTAGGCAGCAGAGTTAGGTAAAAAGAACTTCACTTGGAAAGATTCATTTGATGAAAAGTATATAAGATGAGTCTAAGTGGGAGGCTGTACTTGGAGATCATCTAGAGGGTTGCTACAATAATTCAGATGAAATCAAACAGCTCTTTTAACAGTAAAAGGGAAGGCATTAAAGACTTTGGTAGGAAACAGACATGAAGACCAACGGTACAGAATAGAAGACACAGAGACAAACCCACATAAATAGTCATCTCATTCTAGACAAAGGTGCCATAAACATACATTGGAGAAAAGATAGCTGTCACAAGCCATTCATGGGTTGCATGTGAGTCACCACGCATGGAAGCCTCATGGATAGAGACATTTGGTGTCTGGGAATAACCAGTGGACATTTCCTCTGGTCAATTGCCCAGAGACAATGTGAATCTCTTTCCTACTCTGCCGTGGCCCACACAGCACCTGAGATGGGTGTGACCTGCCAAGATGTCAATCAGCCTGCTGACTGCAAGACATCACTGAAGCAAGACTCTGCCCCTGCCTTTGATGTACCCCCTTAAATAAACCACCAAAGCCATTTTCCCTTTGTCTAGTTCCAGAACCCATGTGGACAAGATCTATCAGGGGCTTCACTTTATGTAAATATATTTCTGAGTATCTATGCTTTGTTGTTACATCTTTTGGGGGGTACCAGGGATTGAACTCAGGGGTACTTGACCACTGAGCCATATCCCCAGGCCTATTTTGTATTTTATTAGAGACAAGGTCTCACTGAGTTGCTTAGCACCTCGCTAAATTGCTGAGGCTGGCTTTGAACTCATGATTCTCCTGCCTCCGCCTCCTGAGCCACTGAGATACAGGCATGCACCACGTGCCTGGCCACTTGTTACTTATTAATTATATCTGAGATTGTAAGTTTTAGTTGGCTTGGATTCCCCTGGGCATAAAGAAGAACCCCTTATTGAGATGCTGGTCGTCCTTCCTCCAGAAAGATAGCCTCTTCAACAAATGGTGCTGGGAAAAGTGGAAATCCACATGTAGCAAAACAAAATTAAACCCCTTTCTCTCACCCTGTGCAAAACTCAACTCAAAGTGGATGAAGGACCTAGGCATTAAACCAGAGACTCTGTGCCTACTAGAAGAAAAAGCAGGCCCAACATTACATCATGTTAGCTTAGGAATCATATTCCTCAGTAAGACTCCTAAAGTACAAGAAGTAAAATCAAGAATCAATAAATGGAATGGTATCAAACTACAAAGCTTCTTCAGAACAAAGGAAACAATCAAGAATTTGAAGAGCGAGCCTACAGAATGGGAGAAAATCTTTGCCCCCTGCATTTCAGATAGAGCATTAATCTCCAGAATATATAAAGAACTCAAAAACTTAACACCAAAAAAATAATGCAATCAATAAATGAGCAAAGGAACTGGACACTTCACATAAGAAGAAATACAATCGGTCAACAAATATATGGAAAAATGTTCATCATCTCTAACAATTAGAGAAATACAGATTAAAACTACACTGAGGGGCTGGGGTTGCAGCTCAGTGGATGCTTGCCTAGAACCTGTGAGGCACTGGGTTCGATTCTCAGCACTACATAAAAATAAATAAAATAAAGATATTGCATCCATATACAATTTAAATCTCACTCCACTCAGAATGGCAATTATCAAGAATACAAGTAACAATAAATATTGGTGAGGATGTGGGGGAAAAGATATACTCACACATTGCTGGTGGGACTTCAAATTGGTGAAACCACTCTGGAAAACAGTATGGAGATTCCTCAGAAAACTTGGAATGGAACCACCATTTGGCCCAGTTATCCTGTTGTTCAGTATATACTCAAAGGACTTAAACTCAGCATACTCTAGTAACATAGCCACATCAATGGTTATAGCAGTTCAATTCACAGTAGCTAAGTTATGGAACCAACCTAAGTGCCCTTCAACAGATGAATGGATAAAGAAAATATTATATATATATATATATATATATATATATATATATATATATATACACACACACACACACACAATGGAATATTACTCAGCCATAAAGAAGAATGGAATTATGGCATTTTCTGGTAAACAGATGGAACTAGAGACTAGCATGCTTAGTGAAATAAGCCAATCCCAAAAAAACAAAGGCCAAATGTTCTCTCTGATATGCAGATGGTAACACACAATAAAGTGGGAGGAAAGAAGAAGAGTAGTTCATTAGATTAGACAAAGGGAAATTAAAGGGAGGAAGTGGGGATGGGAATAGGACACACAGTAGAATGAAGAACAAAACTTTCCTATGTTCATATATGAACACACGACCAGTGTAACTCCACATCATGTTCAACAACAAGAATGGGACGTTATACTCCATGTATGTATATATGTCCAAATATACTCTGTCAAAAAAGAACAAAAATAATTTTTTAAAAAAGTTATAAAAAAAGACCTTGGTAGATTAAAGGGGAAAATAAAATTTGGCAAAGCCCCCCTTATTCTTTAAAGGGGCAACAGAGAGCTGAGAGTATACAAAGACAGAAAAGAAAGAAGAAAAATGAGTGATTATTGATGTTAAGAGGGAAAAAAAGGCCAAGCACTGAAACAAAGTTCAGGAAGGGATTGAATGGACTAGGCAGAAGTGTTCATTTTAAAAAGGAAAAGCATCCCTATAGTATGCTGATTTTAGTTCCTTTGGATATATACCAAGGAGTGGGAAAGCTGGGTCATATGGTGGTTCCATTCTTAGAAGCCATATCTATGTTTATAGCAGCACAATTTGCAATAGCCAGATTATGGAACCAACCTAGGTACCCTAGGATAAAGAAATGCCTTAGGATAAAGGGATAAAGAAATCTCTCTCTCTCTCTCTCTCTCTCTCTCTCTCTCTCACACACACACACACACACACACACACACACAAACACACGAGAATCACTCAGCCATGAAAAAGAACGAAATTATGTCATTTGCTCATAAATGGATGGAACTGAAGATTCTAAGTGAAATAAGTCAGATTCAGAAAGACAACAGTCAAATGTTTTTTCTGATAAGCAGAAGCTAGCCTAAACTGGGGGGGGGGGGAATGGAGAGAGAGAGGAAAAAAAGAAATTGGGGTGGGGATTCCATCAAAATTAAAGAAAGGTCAGGGGAGTAGAAGAAGGGGATTGAAGGAGAGGGAAGAGGGATAGGATAAGGGAAAAACAGTGGAATGAATCTGACCTAACTTTTCAATGTAAATATATGAATATACTACAGTGAATCTCATCATTATATATATCCACAAGACATCATTTTTAAAAAATGTAAATAAATAGATCAGTAGAGTAGAGAAGGGCAAGGGTAAACACTGCGGATTTAAATGGAGCAAACTATACTCTGTGTATTTATAATTATGTCAAAATAATTATGTATGCATAACTATTATGAACCAATAAAAATTATTTTTAAAATATATATACAACATATATAAAATAAAAAGCAGTTGTAACAAAAATAAATAAGTAAAAAGGATAAGCAAAATTTTAGTATTTCAAGGAGAATATGAGCAGATGAGAGAAAGTGAAACAACACAGAAACTAATAAATTTGAGACAAAGGAAATAGAGGCATTTATGACAAAAAATATCTCAAGGGCTGGCATTGTGGCTCAGTGGTAGAGCGCTCGCCTGGCATGTGTAAGGCATGGGTTCGATCCTCAGCACCACATAAAAATAAAATAAAGGTATTGTGTCCACCTACAACTAAAAAAAAATCTCAACTTTTTCAGAACATAGAAGGCAACTTCATTTTCCTAGGATAAGGGAACTAGAGAGAGATTGGTACTCGTGAATGGGAAGCACTTGGAAAAATTTCAATGGCCTCATTAAAAATTAAAAATATTTACTCTTTTTTGTCTTAGTGTATTCAGGCTGCTATAACAAAATACCACAGGCTGAGTAATTCACAAACAGCATAAATGTATTCTTCATGGTTCTGAAGGCCAAGAAGTCCAAGATTGAGGCACCAGCAGATTCAGCATCTGGTGAGGTCCTGTTCCTCATAGACAGCCTCACTTTTATCAGGCTCTCTTAGACCTGTGTTATAAGGGCACCGATCCCATCCATAAGGGTGGAATCTTCATGATGTAATCACATTCCAAAGGCCCCATCTCTTAATTCATCTCTTAATTTTATAGCACTTGAAATTACATTTCTAACACAAGAATTTAAGAGAATGCCAACATTCAGACAATAGCAGATGCCACCCAAAAAGTGAAAATACAGGGCTGGGATTGTGGCTCAGTGGTTGAGCACCCCTGGGTTCAATCCTCAGTACCAAAAAAAAAAAAAAAAAGTGAGAATACAACTTGTAGAATGGAAGAAAATACTTGGAAATAACATATCTGACAAAGGTCTAGCGTCCAGTATATATAAAGAATTCTTACAATTCAACAATGAAAACACAAAAAAATACCCAATTAAAAGAGAGGCAAAGGATATCAAAAGATATTTTCCCTAAAAACCAAAATGGCCAGTAAGCACACGTTAACAATGTTCAACATCATCAATCATTATGAAAATACAGATCAAAACCACTTTTGTTAGAATCGTCATAATCAAAAACACAAGTGGCCATAATAAAAAATAACAAGTGTTGCTAAAGTAGTAGGGAAACTGGAACTCTCATACATTGCTGATGGGAATGTAAAATGAACACCTATTTTGGAAAAGAGTTTGCAAATTCTCCAAACAAATAAAGAGTTGCCATATAACCCAGAAATTAACTTCATTCCTGGTATATATCCAAGATGAAAATATGCATCTACATAAAAACTTGTATAAATGTTCATATTAACCTTATTCATAGAAGAAAAAAAGTGGTAACAACTTAAACTTCCATAACTAATAAATGGATAAACAAAATGTAGGCGATCCAACAACAGAATATTATTCAACCATAAAAATGAAAAAAGTACTAATACATACTACAATATGGAGAATCTTTAAAACATGCTAACTAGGCACAGTGGTATCACCTGTAGTTCTAGCTACTCAGGAGGTTAAGTGGAGGGATGACCTGAGTTCAGGAGTTCAAGGCCAGCCTGGCAACATAGCAAGATCCTGAGGAAAGGAGGAAAAGAGGGAAGGAACTACTAAAGGTGGAAACTATTATGCTAAGTGAAAAAAGCCAACACAAAAGGTAACATATTGCATGATCACATTTATATGAAATGTCCTGAATAGGCAAGTCTATAGAGACAAAGAATAGATTAGAGATTTCCAGGGCCTGGGGTACTGGGAGGGTGGAAAATGAGGAGTGACTGCTAACAAGTTTTTCTATTTTGGAGGGATGGAATTACATATTGGTGATGGTCGCACAATTTGGTGAATATATTAAATGCCACTGATTTGTATACTTTAAACACATGAATTTTTATGACATGTGAATTCTATCTAAAAAAAAAAAAAGATTTCTAGGCAGCAGTGAGTTTTAGACAAGCTGTTTTGTTCTCCAACTATTCAGAATGGAATCATGACTTTTTCAATCTGTAATAAGTCACATAAGTCAGGCTGTAGGGGTTATATGAGCAAGGCACCTGGAATGGCGCAGAAGCAAAGAAATGACCAGCATGGTGCTGAATTAGGTCTATATAAAAGCCCAGGCTCTTTCAAAGCCTAACAATAAAAACAGGAACAATCCAATTATAAAACAGGCAAAGGACATGAACAGACATTTCACCAAAGAGGATATCCAGGTGGCAGATAAGCATATGAAAGGATATAAAATATCATTAGCCATTAGGGAAATGCAAATTAAAACCAAGAGATATCACATACCTATCAGGAAGACTAAGATAAAAAATAGTGACAACACCAAAAGCTGGCAAGGCTGCCAAGAAACTAGGTTACTCACACATGGCTGGTGGGAATGTAAAATGGTGCAGCTACTCTGGGAAATAATTTGCAGTTTCTTATAAACTAAACATGGAACTACCATATATAACTTAGCAGTTGCACTCCTGGACATATAGCCCAGAGAGATGAAAGCCTGTGTTCACAAAAAAACCTTCACACAGATAATAGTTTTATTCATAGTACTGAAAGTACAGACGTCCTTGAACAGGTCATGATTAAAGAAAATGTTTTATACTATAGAATACTGCTTGGCAATCAAAAGAAACTATTGATACATTCAATGACCTAGATAAATCTTTGAGACTTTTGCTAAGTGGAAACAAAAGAAAAGGTTATGTATGGTATGATTCATTTGTATGACATTGTTAAAATGACAAAATTATAGAAGCAGATAATAAGACTAGTGGTTGTCAGGTGTCAGGAATAGGAGGGTGAGAGAGAAGAAGGTGACCACCAAAGGGCAGGAGGAGGGATACTTGTGGTAATGGAAATGTACTGTTTCTTCACTTTATCAATGGCCATATCTTTGGTTGTGGAATGTACTAGAGTTTTGCAAGATGTTACTACAGAGGGAAATAGGTAAAAGGTATGTGAGATCTCATTGTATGATTTCTTACAACTGCAAGTGAATCTACAATTATCTCAAAATAAAAGAGAGTAATTTACTTAAGAAATAGCTCAGGTTGAGTGGGAGACAAACCAAATCAAAAACTGATATATGGATTATAATAACTACTGTGAGTTTTATAGAGAGAGTAAGAAAATTCTGGAACACAAAGTCTCTTAATAAGTGATAATTTAAAATAACTGCTACCATTACTGAAATGGCTCAGGAACTGCAAATAGCTAACCATTTCCACAGGATTTATTCTCAAAGACTGTGATGGCATATATATGCCTTAAAGAGCACAGCACATTTATGAGATCTGAAACCCATAAATACAGATCCCCCTGATAACAGGCTGGGCCTTCTCACTGAGAGACTCTTTCTGTTTAGGAATGCTATCAATCATGAAAAATGGATGTAACTAATATTTATTTAAATCAAACAACTGTAATTAAGTGGCTAAGACAGACTCACCTGAATTTGAATCCTACCCCACCAACTACTACCCATGTGACCACAGGCCAAACAAGTGGCTCTGTGAGCCATGGCTTCCATGTGTATTGAAGATTCAAAGAGACCACACATACACATCCCCTAACACAGTGCCTCAACAAAAACCCAATAAATGTTAACTATCATACGTAGAGTATCCCTGATCTGAAATACTTGTGTTTCAGATTTCAGAGTTTTGGGATTTTTGTATATACTTTATCAGTTAGTCTATACTTTACCAGAGGCATTCTTAATTCAGAAATCTGAAATCCAAAATGCTCCAAAATCTTTTTTGAACATCATGTTAGCAATTTAAAAAAGTTTCAGTTTTTAGGTCTTCAAATCACAGATACTCAACCTGTATTAGTAATCAAAAGAGGCTATAATAATTAACTTGTGTAGTTGAGCCTTATCTGAATGGAAGGAATCATCTCAACAATAGTCCCAATATCCTACCCAACCTTTGCTTCAACTTACTCAATGGCAGGTAGCTCACTACTTTTCAAAGCAACCAATTCCAACGTCAGGCAGCTACAATAGCTAGAAAGTTTTTCCTTCTACTTTTTTCCCAAATCTTTTCTTTAATTTTGAAACATTAGTCTTGATTCTGCCTATTCAAGCTTTGAAAAATGTCGGGCCCCTGTCCCACACAGCAAGTGACTTACATGGCAGCTATCCTATTATTTGGCATCTTTGGAAACTAATCTTCAGTCTGCTTCCTTCTCACCATGTAACCCAGGACACACCTCCCTGAGCCTGTTTCTTCATCCTGAAAGTAAGGGTTTCTGATCAAATAATTTCTGAGTTTTTCCCCAAAGGTAAGAACTATGATTTTACGCATGTCTTTGCCCAATTGTTCTTATTCATCTTTCTATGGCTGTTTTCAGTCCCTTCATCTTCTTGCTGCCTTTCTCTGAAGGGTGTGGGTTAATACCCTTCTTAAAATTTGATGCCTGGAAATAGAATGCAAAACTAAAGTTTTGGCAATAGTCAAATGTATTATAAAACTCTTTCTTCCCTATTTAATACAATTTAATATAAGCACTGGGGACTAATGTTTGACACCTTTCTTTATGGTGAGCTTATAGTTAACTAAAACCTCTAGATCTTTTCCCATAAAATATTATCTTCTCCATCTTATATATCCAGAGTTGATTTCTGTAATATAAGTTCAGGAATTTATATATTTTTTAATGTTTAATGTCATCATTTAGCTATGTTCCATCATTTCAGATTATGAAGCTACATTTGAATCTTATGTCACTCATTGTATTAATCAAGGTAAACTGATTGCATTCTTTTTTTAATATTTATTTTTTAGTTGTAGTTGGACACAATATCTTTATTTTATTTTTATGTGGTGCTGACGATCAAACCCAGTGCCTCATGCGTGCAAAGTGAGCACTCTACAAATGAGCCACAACCCCAGCCCCAATTGATTGCATTCTTAAGAATTAGGAAAACATTTTTAAAATCTTTAATATTCCACTAGATACACAGATGTTTTAATGTAAAAGCTGAAGCTTTACTGTTAATGCTGTTTTTTAAAAAAAATTTAAGATTTTATTAAGTGTTCTAATTGTACAAACAGAAAATATGTTTTGGACCTACTGACCTCATCACTTCTCTTTTAAAAAGTCGAAGACCTAACAGTTCTAAATGTGACATATATTGTTCAAAACAGAGCATGGTATGCCTCTCAGTGTGTTGGGGCTGTCTGACACAAACAGCCCACTCCACACAACCCTGTAAATTCTCACACCGTCTTGCAACTTACCATAATAGTGACCAAATGATTCTCTCTTGTTAATTAACAGATTTAAAAACACAACTACACTACCTTTCCCTCTCAAGGTGAAAAAAACTAAAGATTACTAACTAATATTTTAAAAAACAGCTCTGGGTGTTTTTGCTTTTGTAGGACACCAGAATTTACTATACAATACTCTTATGTCATATTAATGTCCATTCGAGGACTGTGTTCAGGTTGAAAGAAGTTTATTACACTAACTGAATTATGATTCTACATAGTAGATACTTTCCCTCTCACAGAACAAAAGTATCCCATTTTGGTGGAGGTGGTGGTGGTGATGGTACCAGAGTACTAGTTCTAGGTGGAGGGTATTTTCTTTGATATATATGAACTTTAAGTCATGACAGGAAATGACAGTTTACCCCTAAATTGTGCTCAGTTATCCATTGACATGGATGTGCCATAACCTGTCATCCTTGTCTTACAGGCCTCCCTAGGAAAAATGTTGCTGGAGAGTGAGCAAAAGAAATGTTTTCTGGGGAATGTATCAGGGCAAGAGTGCTGTGATTGTAGACATCACAACATTTCCCTACAGCAGTCTATATCCAACGGCAAATCCAAGTAGATAAATCTGGCTAGGATGAGTTTCTAAGAGAACATATGATGACTAAATTGAGATTTATGGTGACAATGTGGACCACTCACTTTAGGATACCCATTTCTGGACATCTTAGGCTAAGAGAGAACTGAAAGAGGCATCATTTTAAGCCCAGGGACCAGGAAACATCTGTATTTGTTCATAGAGCTTTTCATTTATCTGAGTATTTCCCTCTGCCTGTCAGGACTTGCTTTCACAAGTTTCTGCTCTCACATCAGGGGAGTGAATAATTGAATTTGGATAGTTTTTTTTGTTTGTTCTGATTTGGAGTTAGGTCATTCCTTCCTACATGAAAACTTCTCTAGACGAAATGGGTCAAATACAGGACAAGCATGGGAGGCAACTCTGAATGCTTCCGTGGATACATACACATTTGTTGTCCTTGATATGCTGGAACCTAAGGGTGTTAGTCAGGTTTTCAACACTATGACAAAATAGCTTAGAAAAACAACTTAGAGGAAATACTAATTTTTTTCTGATGGTTTCAGTCCATGGTTGGCTGGCTCCATTGTTCCTGGGCCTGTGGTGAGGCAGAAGCATCATGGTTGGAAAGGTGTGGCAGAAGAAAGCTGCTCATCTCATGGCAGCCAGGAAGGAGAGTACTCTACCTACTGAAGGGGATAAAAAAGGACTCTTATACATATTACAAAGTAAATGTAAATAAATAACTGTAAGATTGAAACAGGAAAAGAGAAGACTGCAGCATGCCTACGTTCAAAACATTAAGATCAGCAGAACAGAGGGAAGGGAACAAGCAGAGGGGGAAGGAGAGAAGAAAGAGAAATACTGGGGACTGAATTACAGCAATTAAATCCCATGCTTTTATAACTATATCAGAATGAATCCTAATGTTATATATAACTAAAATGAACAAATATATATATATAAACAATAAATTTGATAATTCAAATAAATATTAATATTAATGGAAAAAATATGAACTTCTCACATCTTAACGAAAATGACTAAAAGGAATCTGAAAATTTTAAAAAGTTATCATCACTACCAAATCTGGAAAATATCTTTCCTTTGAATAGATAAGGGAGAAAAGTAAGTGAAGGGATGTACTAAGTTACTAAGTCAGAAAAGTTCCTCTCAGACTTAAAATTAGCATACTATAGTAATGTAGTCACATCAATGTTTATAGAAGTTCAATTCATGAGAGTTAAACTGTGGAAACAACCTAGATGCCTTTCAGTAGATGAATGGATAAAGAAACTGTGATATATAAATACAATGGAATATTACTCAGCATTAAAAGAGAATAAAATTATGGCATTTGCAAGTAAATGGATGGAGTTGGAGATGATCATGCTAAACGAAGTAAGCTAATCCTCCCCAAACCAAAGGCTGAATGTTCTCCCTGATAAGTGGCTGCTGATCCATAATGAGGTGGGGCATGGGAAGAATAGAGGAACTTTGGAGAGGGCAAAGGGGAGGGAAGGGATGGGAGGGTTCGTGGGGGCAGAAAGATGATGGAATGAGATGAACATCATTACCCTAGGTACATGTATGACTGCACATATGGTGCAACTAACTCTACATCATATACCAACAGAGAAATGAAAAGCTGCACTCCATTTGTGTACAATGACTGAAGTGCATTCTGCTGTCATGTATAACTAACTAGAACAAAATTTTTTAAAAAAAGAAAAATTCCTTTCAATATGGCTTGTTATCAGATAGGAAAAAAAGCAAAAAAAAATTATATTTAAGATTTCTTTAAAAATAATTATTAAATATCTGCTAGGGAAAGCAACTTGCTGCTTCATGAAAATAACTTTCATACATTGTGGTATAACCCTCCCCTACCATCCCAAGTTTATCCATTTGTAAAACAAAAACTAAGATAAGTGACAGTATGGGGGCAGAATGGAGGATTCTTCTCTTAGGGTAAATGCTAAATAGCTGAATATTCTCCAAAAAAAATTTTAAAAGTCATAAGACATGTAAACTGCTTTTTCCCCCTCTAGAATGGAAGTATCTTTTCTAAATCCTATAGTTTATTTCTTATGGACTTAAAGAATACTATGTAGCCTTATATTGGTTTAAATTATCAGACTTTGCTTTTTACCCCAAACTCAGTGAGCTAGAAAGAAAAAACTTCTTTTGAGGTAATTCTATTAAAATGTCATAGGAAACTACTTATAAGATACTTTAAAGACCACAATAAAAGTATGTTGCTGTCATAAAATTCATATAACATCCCAAGGAACCTCATATAATCAAAACAACCTTGAAAAAGAATAATGTTAGGGTAAAATACTTTCTGACTTCAAAATTTATTACAAGGCTGGAGTTGTGGCTCAGTGGTAGAATCCTTGCATAGCATATGTGAAGCACTATGTTTGATCCTAAGCACCAAATAAAAATAAATAAATAAAATAAAGGTATTGTGTCCATCTACAACTAAAAAAATAAAAATTTTTTAAAAACTTATTACAAAGTTACAGAAATCAAAACAGTGTGGAACTGGTATAAAGCCATCTAGACCAATGGAATATAATAGCGAGCTTCACACTCACATTTGTGGACATATGATTTTCAAAAAGGGTGCCAAGGGCCAAGGGTGCCAAGGGTTATGGATCAGAGGTAGAGCACTCGCCTACTATGCATGAGGCATTGGGTTCAATCCTCAGCACCACATAAAAATAAAATAAAAATATATGTCCACCTATATCTAAAAAATAATTTTAAAAAAAGGGTTCCAAGACCATTTAATGGATAATAGACAGTCTTATCAACAAATAGTGATCGGATAGACATGTGCAAAAGAATAAATTTGGACCCTTATGTTACATTATATACAAAAATTAAGTCAGAATGGATCAAAGGCTAAGAGCTAAAACGACAAAATGCTTAGAAGAAAACATAATTGGAAAAGCTTTGTAACCTTGAAAAACTTTGCAATGATTTCTTGAACATGACCCTAAAAGCACAGAGAACAAAAGCAAAAATTGATAAATTGGACTTCATCCAAATTAACAACTGCTGTATGTCAAAGGACATTATCAATAGAATGAAAGGCAACCATGGAAAGGGAGAAAATATTTGCAAATCACATATCTGATAAGTAGTTAATATCCAAAATATATAAAGAACTTCTACAAATCA
Organism: Marmota flaviventris; assembly: GCF_047511675.1. Classification (NCBI taxonomy): domain Eukaryota; kingdom Metazoa; phylum Chordata; class Mammalia; order Rodentia; family Sciuridae; genus Marmota; species Marmota flaviventris. The sequence continues at coordinate 92,572,055 of NC_092499.1, forward strand.
ACAACAAACAACCCAATTTAAAAATGGGTAAAGGACTTGAACAGACATTTCTCCAAAGGTAAACAGATGGCTAATATAATAAGCACATTAAAAGGTACCCAAATTCACTACTCATTGGGGAAATGCAAGATAAAACTAAAATTAGATACTATTTTACATCCATTTGAATGACTATGTAAGTAAAACAAATGTTGTATAAAATATAAAATATTGTATTTATATAAAATACATGTATAACAAATGTTGGCAAGGATGTGGAGAAATTGGGACCCTTGTGGATTGCTGATGGGAGTGATGCAGCCACTATAGAAAAAGGAATGACACTTTCTCAAAATATTCAACACAGGCATGGTAGTACACACCTGTAATCCCAGTGATTGAAGAGGCTGAGAAGGATTCCAAGTTCAAGAACCATCTCAACAACTCAGTAAGACCTTGTCTCAAAATAAAATAAAAAAAGGCTAGAAATGTATAGCTCAGTGGTAAAGCACACTTGGGTTTAATTCCCAACCATAAAATAAACAAAACAAAAAAACAGAATTAGCATATGATTTAGCAATTTCACTTCTGAGTATATACCCTAAAGAATTGAAAGCAAGGACTTGAATAGACATGGGTATACCCATGTTCACAGCATCCTTATTCAGGACAGTCAAATTGTGGAAACAATCCAAATATCCACTGATGGATGAATGGATTAAGGGGAAAAAAAACATGGTCTATATACACAATGTTATGCTTATCCTTAAAAGAAAGGAATTGGACTAATGAGTCAACCTTAAAAAGGAAGAAAATTCTAACACATGGTTGACCCTTGACAACATTATGCTACGTAAAAGAAGACACAAATGGAAAAATATTGTATGATTTTATATAAAGTAAATTCATAGAAACACAAAATAGAATCGAGAGAGTTAGGGATGTGATTCAGTGGTTAAGTGCTTGCCTGGCGTGTATGGGTCCATGAGTTCAATCTCTAGCACCATAGGGGGGTGGGGGAGAAGGAGAGTTATTATTTAATGGGTACAGTTTCAGTAAGAATGAAAATTTCTAGGAATATATGACACTAATGTTACTATAACAATGCAAACATACTTCATGTCATGGAACTATATTCCTAAAGATAGCTAAAATACTACAATTAATGTTATATTTGTTTTACTGAAATTTAAAACTTTTAAAGCATGTCACTGAGATCACAAGAAATAACAAAAATAAAATTTCATATCACTCTTACAGTATTTTATCTGATTTTCTAAATCTAATTTTAAATGAAGAATTTGCATATATATTATCTTCCAACATTTGACAGTTATGTTTTAGAGAGTTTGTCCTCTTCATAAAGGTCTTATATAGAAATGTTTATGTATATGTAATAAATACCATATTCCTAAATAACTAAATTCTGCTTTTGAAACCCAAATAAATGATAGCTTTGAAGAAACATTCTGTATGTGTGTGTGTGCATGCATTCTCGGCTTGCTCAGGGTGTACCTAAATTTCTAACTCTATCTTTGAAGGAGTCAGAAACTGAAAGTTTACATTTCTTTCTCTGCTCAAAAGTCGATGGGAGAGGGCTGGGGTTGCGCTCCATGGTAGAGCTCTTACCTAGCACAGTTGAGGCACTGGGTCAATCCTCAACACCACATAAAAATAAATAAATAAAGATATCGTGTCCATATACAACTACAACTAATTAAAAATTACATATATATATATATATATATATATATATATATATATATATATATATATATATATAGTAGGACTAAGGGTATAGCTCAGTGAAAGAGCACTTGCCTAGCACGTGTGAGGCCCTGGGTTCAATCTCCAGCATCCCCAATAAAGAGTTTATGGGAAAGGTACAAGTACTTAACTATTTTGGTCTGGGGTTCAAGAGAAAAGATGGGTCTAGAGACAGACATTTAGGAGTCTTCTGACATAGTGCTATTTTATACCATGGCCTAGTATACTTACCATTTGTATACTTGTCTCATTCTCCATGATAGACTAAAAGCTCCTAAAGGACAATACTGCTTTACTCAGCATTTATTCCATGCATCATTAACACAGGACCTTTTTCCTCTCTTTTTTACTTGGAGAAGGGGTCTTGCTATGTCATTCAGGCTGGTCTTGAACTCCTGGGTTCAAGTGATCCTCCCACCTCAGCCTCCCAAGTACTGGAATAACAGGTGTGCACCACCCCACCCAGCTTAGCATAGCACCTTTAATAGAACACGTGTTCTATAAATACTTTCCATTAAAAGGGTTGGGGATGTGGCTCAGTGGTTAAGTGCCTCTGGGTTCAACCCCCAGTACAAATAATAATAAAATTTGTGTGTGTTTAATTTAAAAGATCATATCTATAAATACTTTCCAAATTGAACTGAATCTGAGCCCCATGTAGAGAACCTTCAAGTCTTTCTCTATCTGGTCGACGATGTAAGTCTGAAATGTACAGAGTTTCTCTAAATCCTAACTAATCATTTGGGTTCAATTAATAATGGAAAGTCAGAGGTTTTGCTACTGGATCACAATGCCTATTTCAGTCTCCATTTTACTATATGAACATCATCCAATAAATAGTGCAAGCCAGAACTTTATCTCTCTCTCTCTCTCTCTCTCCCTCCCTCCCCCTCCCCCCACCCCCTCTCTTCATCTCCATCCCCCCCAACTCAGTTCATTCAGCTCCAGACTCTCCTTATATACCTGTCACCTCCCAAGATCCTGGCACAGAGTTTCATGGCCAAAAACAAGGCACAAGGTTAAGCAGTGCAGGGAGGGCTCTCCCACCCTTCCTTCTGGGAACACTTCAACTAACCCTGTTTTAGTTTGGCTCCTTTGCCTCATTTCTAAAATATTTCATTATACTCCATAGCCCTTCCCTTGATGCCCTAGTAATTAAGTTTACATAATTTCCTACTGATTAGTTTTGAACAGCTTGCTCTGGATTTTCTCTCCTTTAATTTTCTGCCTTTACTGACTGTTTAAAAATCCTCAACTATGAACTTGGGAAAGTCTATATGTCACCACAAAGTTCAATATTGTACACACACACAAAAAGCAAGTCAGCACTGTAATTCTTGAAGTAATCTGGAATTATCTATTTCAGGAAACCAAGAGACTATTAGGTGGAATCCAGCAACAATAATAAACAGTAATGATAAACACCAAGAAGGGACTAGTTTTATTCTCTCACACACATAGATAAACTATGATCCATTTCTTTACTTCTAACGTATTTCATAGTTACTGAGTTCCTATAATATTCTCTCACTATGCTCAGGAATTCAGAGGATTAATAAAAAGGATTGTTAACATGTATTTAAAAATTATTGCTGAAGCTGATTTATATCCCCTACAAATAAAACTCTGAACTGACATTTTGTCTGTGTTTTGGGGCCATAAATAAATAGTCTATAAGGCAATTTAAAAATCCATTAATTTTTCCCATCTTTGTGGCTGATGTAAATTGCCACACAACCAATGTAAGTTTCTAATAATGGAAATAGTGAAAATTAACAGGTCAGCTGTGCCACAATCTGGTCCATCTGTTACATATAGACAGTCTCTGAGGACAGTGAGGAGGAAAACTGAACCCAAAATGTCAACACCAATATCCTAAAGGCCTTTCAGGATCCAAGAAATAGCCATAGGCTTTGAAATTATCTTGAAACCTGTTTTTCCTCATGAATTCTTTAATTTTATTGGTACTTTGGGAACCATATAACAATTTGTTTTCAAAAATGGCTATTCTTAAGATTGTATAAATTTTCAAATAAATTTTTCCTTGCTCATGTCAACTCTGAAAAGCAACACCTAGGGCTCCCTTCCTCTACTAGCTCACATCACAACACAGGAAAAGTAAGTTTCAAGGTTGCAGCAAATCTTCAAATACACTCGATCCACTAGTCAAGAATAAGACTGCAACCTGGCAAAACCAAACAAACGTATTTTTAAAGGTACTCAGGTGACTTCTCTGGTGGTAAGATTCCCTCATGGCACACGCTGAACTATATCAGGTCAGCCAGAATTCTTGCTAGGTGGCAATTAGTCCTCCTCTTTGGAGGGACAAAGTGTTTTATTGCTAGTGATTTTGTCCATAATTGACAGGCAATTATGTGCTGCTTTGTACAAATCTCATTCCAATGTTCTTTTATTTCTGTTGAAGAAACCCTTGTTTCATATGCCAAGAAACACTATGATTAGGGTTCTTTTTAAAATTTTTTTAAAAATCAGTCTTCACATATATATAGTCTAGAGATTTTTTTTTAAAACTCAGACATATATAATCACTTTCCCAAAACATAGCTGAAGGTCATATTATGCAATGATGAGATGTCAAGCAAAGGAATACATATATTTCAATTTGCAAGCTCACAAATAAGTGTCAGTACTTAGAGGAAAAAAATTCATAGGCTTGGGAATGAAAGATAAGATATGGAACACTGGCTAATTGGCTAATTCACAAGGATAGGCTCTCCTTGGAACAAGCATATAATTCCCACTATGAGAAGCACTTTGCAGGTGTACTGAAGGAAGGAAAGATAAAGTTTGGCAATTAAGTTAGTGTTTTCCCAAGTGAATTCTGACTCCAACAGTGGTACCAAAGAAGTGTGATGCAATTATGAAACTGAATTTCACAGGATTTGGTGGCGGAAGATACTCTGTAAATGACTCATTGAAAGTCCTCATAATTCATGACAGGTTTCTCCAACACTTTCTGATTACATGCTTCAGATGACAGAATAAAATGCTCTTCTTTTTACCTTTGGGCCTCAGTGGACACATATAAGTATCAAAGGATATTTCATGGGATCACAAAACAGTAAAAACAAAACAGGAAATATGCAAAATATCCTATTCTCTTTAAGATGCTCTGGGGAAGATTAAGACATGCAATCTCACAGAGAAGAACAGAGGCAAATCCAGATGCTCCCATTATAACAAAATGCATCCATTTTAAACAAGGAACTTTATTTCATAAGCTCCTCTTAAAATATTCAAAACAGGGGCTAGGGCTGTAGCTCAGTGGTAGAGCACTTGCTTAGCATCATGAGGTCCTGGGTTCAATTCCCAGCACTGCAAAAACCAAAAAATGATCAAGAATAGATTTTATTTCCTCATGCTAGTCTCATATGGTTACCAGTCATTGTGATATTTTAATGCTATGTGCTTAAATTTGGAGGAGAGAATTGCTGTCTATCCACATTCTATCCAACCTGTCTACCTCAGTAATACTGCTTGGGCCTCCAAATAGCTGATGTCCTCCTAGCCAAGCGTTAGCTAAGCCAAACAATTCTTTTTCCAGCTGCTATTATTCCATTGTTATTGAATGTTTTCTGGTTTTTACAGTTATTGATGTTAGAAGTTTTGAATGCTTTGTTATTTAATGTATTTGTTGTTTGTGGTAAATATTGAAATAAAGGTAGATCTGACATGAAACAAAATCTGTGAGATCAAACTACAAAAATAACAGAACATTCAAAAACAATGACAAAGGCAAAGAGAAAGAGAGAGGAAAAAAAAACAGACATAGAATACAGTTTAAAAAGCCACATTGTGTCAAGTCAATAGTTCATTCAGTTCAATATCTTCTCTCTGACAGCAGCACCAGGGGTAAGTTTTGTGGCAAATCTTGTCATTCACACTCTTTGATCTCGCCCTCAAAAGGTTAGAAAGGCATCCTGGCATACATAGCTTTCATTAAAAATGCACTAAGAATCTAGGCATAACCTAGTCTTGGGTCCATCATTATTTTAATTAAATTGTTTTTATTTTCTCTTAATTATTAAAATGAATAACTCCTTTGTCTTAAAGCATTACAGATTCTAGTCCTAATTCTATTCTAACTTGCAATTTGATCTTGGGCAATATGAATAAACTCTGTATCTGAATGTCCCCATCTACATAGTATGGGAATGATCAATGAGGTTCTTCACTGCTCTAAAATTTTATGATCTGACCACCAAATTTCAAGAAATTATACATATTATACCTTACATTATATATACCCACTATTTTGCAGGCTGTAGCTAACTTCCTCAACCTTTGTTTCCTCTAGACTCCACAGCATCCACTTCTCTCAATAGAAAGGGATCTCAGAAATCATCTAGTACAACCCACTGATGCCTGAACCGCCAATGCAGAATTCCCCACTAGTAGTCATCTTGTTCCTGCTTGGATACTACTATTGATGGAGAGTTTTATGAACTCCCAAGGCAGCCTACTTCATTTTCAAGTAACACCAACTGTCAGAAATTCTTCTTATATGAATTCAGATATAAATGCTGATGTGCAGCTATTTGGCTGCAACATCTTGATTCTCCCTCTGGGATACACAATACAGACACAGACCTTTTCTACATGACCCACAGGACAGATCTAACAATGGAAGAAGCTATTACATTTCTGTATGTCTTCTCACTTATCTGGGCTGATTATCCTTTTGCCTTTTTTTTTCCCACTGAATTTTACATGTTAAATGAGTGAACTGCATGGTGTATATTACACCTCAAAACTGTTTCAAAAACAACCATGGAAAAGTAAGACATCTTAATTGATATGTCTCTAGGGCTGGGGCCGTGGCTCAGTGGTAGAGCGCTCGCCTAGCATGCGAGAGGCACTGGGTTCGATCTTTAGCACCAAATTAAAAAAAAAAAAGATATTGTGCCCACCTATAACTAAAAAATAAATATTTTTTAAAAATCACTTTTAATTGATGTATCTATAAGCAAAATATTGACAGTAACTTTAAGAATACTTCCCTAAGTTGTAAAACTCAGGCCATCATTCCCTTGGGGAAATATATTTATAATTCTGCTAAAATGTTATGACTACAATCCACAATTTGAGGAAGCAGCACATGTAAACCACATCCAGGGATCAGAATATGAAGATGCTTATGATCTGACCACAAAGGGAAATCTAATATGGCCATCAGGAAATGTTCCCATATGCACCAACTTCACTCAGCAGCTGGAAGTTACATAGATTCTTATTTAATAATTGCAGCGTTTAGTTTGTTGTGAATTTTTAAAGGTGAACAAGTAGTCTAAATCAATATTGTGGCTTAAAGACATATATATATATATTCCCCCCATGTTCCAGAACCTAGGAATATAAAGATGAATTTAGTTCAGGTCTAGCCTGAAGGGAGTCTGGTATGAGAGGCAAAGGTAAAAGACAAGACAAGAAACAGGTGGGAAATAAGAAATATTTTTTAAAACTTTATTTCTGGTAGGAGACTGGACCAAATTGCCTAAAAAACCTCCCTCAGCGGAAACAAAAAACTCAAAATAAAATAGAGTAAACACCCTCATCATTTGATAATAGAAGGAGCAACACAGAACAACAAGAGCAAGGGCTAGAAAAGGATCAAGAGCCAGTCCCTGCCCTTAATAGGTTAAAAAAGACAACAATATAAGATAAAAATTTAAGAGTGATACAGTATTCTGTGAAATTTTGGCATTTGCTGGTAAATGGAAGAAACTAGCTAAGTTTAATAAGGAAATTACTCAGAAGCCAAAATAGAAAAATTAAGTAAAACATGGAAGATTAAACAAGTGACCTGAAATTACAGCAACCCTGTGGCTAGTTGGGGCACAGACATTGGTTTTGATAAGGAGCCACAAAGGACAGGAGAAACCAAAGAAAGGGGTCTCAAACCCAGCCAAGGAGTTTGCTCTTTATCCTGTAAGCATAATTACAGCGGGATATAGGGAAAGCCACATGATCAAATTTGCATCTTAGAAAAATTCTAGCAGAATTTGACTAATGGATTTGTGGTAATCAAGTGTGAGGAAGAGAGGTTAGAAGACACTTAAAAATAAATAACATCAACTATGTGCAGTGGCACATGTCTATAACCTCAGTAACTTGGGAGGTTGAGGCAGGAGGCTCTTAAGTTTGAGGTCAGTATAGGCAACTTAGCAAGATTCTGCCTCAAATTTTTTTTAATATTTATTTTTTTTAGTTTTAGGTGGACACAATATCTTTATTTTACATTTATGTGGTGCTGAGGATCAAACCCAGTGCCTCGCACATGCTAGGCGAGCACTCTACCACTGAGCCACAACCCCAGCCCCTCAAATTTTTTTTTTTAAATAAGAGCTGGGGATGGGCTTAGGTTGTGGTTCAGCAGTACAGCACTCACCTAGCACGTGCGAGGCCCTGGGTTCCAAGCTCAACACCATATAAAAATAAATAAATAAAATAAAGATATTGTGTCCAACTACAACAAATAAATGTTTAAAAATAAATAAATAACCCAATGGCATTCCTCACAGAAATAGAAAAAAGCAATTATGAAATTCATCTGGAAAAATAAGAGACCCAAAATAGCTAAAGCAATTTTAAGCAGGAAGAGTGAAACAGGTGGTATCGCTATACTAGACCTTAAACTATACAACAGAGCAATAGTAACAAAAATAGCATGGTTCTGGCACCAAAACAGGCTGGTAGACCAATGGTATAGAATAGAGGACACAGAGACTAACCCACAAAATTACAACTACCTTAGATTAGACAAAGGTGCTAAAATCATGCACTGGAGAAAGGATAGCATCTTCAACAAATGGTGTTGGAAAAACTGGAAATTCATATGCAACAAAATGAAATTGAATCCCTCTTTCTCACCATGCACAAAAGCTAACTCAAAATGGATCAAGGATCTACACACATACATACACACACACAGATATATATATATATATATATATATATATATATATATATATACACACACACACACACACACACACACACACACACATATACAGATGTTCAAACAAATATTTGTACATGAATTTTCATAGCAGCTCTATTAACTATAGCCAAAATGTAGAAACAATGCAAATATCCATCAATAAACAAATAAACAAAATGCAGTATATTCACACAATGGAATTTATTCTGTTATAAAAAGGAATAGAATACTAATACAGCATACAACATGGATGAACCTTGGAAACACTATGCTAAGTGAAAGATGCCAAACTCCCAAAGCCACACCTTGTATGATCCCATTTATATGAAATATCCAAAATAGGCAAATCCACAGACAGAAGGCAGATTAGTGGTTGCTAGGGACCGCACACAGGAGAGAACTGAGAGTGACTGCTTAGTGGGTCTCCTTTAGGGGTGATGAAATGTTCTGAAACCAGATAGTGCTAATGGCTACACAAGACTGTGAATATACTTATTGTCACTGAACTGTCCACTTCAAGAGATTCCAATAGTAAATTTTATGTGTGTTTTACCATGAATTTTAAAAGGTGGATATTGACCTCTTAATAGAACATTTCCATGGAAATATTTAGAGGGTAGGGATGATAGACTCATCCTTCTCCCTCACCCCACCATTAAAAAGCATTAATTATATCTTTTATAAAACATCTCCATAATAAAAGGGGCATTTGCCTTAATAAAGCAGTAGAAGAGAAAGGCTATCCATTATTGTAAAAATCACTCATCATCTTGATAATGAAGGAGCAACACAGGACAACAAGGGCAAGGGCTAGAAAAGGTCGCTGCTCTTAATAGGTTTTAAAATCAAGTTGAGTAAGTAGGATTCACAGAGAGCCCAAAAAGACAACAATGTAAGATGAAAATTTAAGAGTGATACAGTATTCTGTGAACATGAGGGGAAAATAGTCAGAGCAGGCTCCTTTGAAATATGTAAAACAAAACATTATGTGACAACCAGGTGTAGTAGTTTAGAAGTGTAGGTTTGGGGGCCACATTGAACTTCGGCTCTACTACTTACTACTTGTGTGACCATGCATGAATTATTTTCACTGAATTTCCTCATCTGAAAAGTGAGAATAATAGAATCCACCTCAGCCTTAGGAAGATTGAAGTTAATATGTATTTAAAATGCTTAGAAGAGTGCCTGAGACATAGAACATGCTGGATAAATATTATATCATCATTGTCGTCGTCATCATCATCACCATCATCCTAGGCACTAAAATAAGACTATATTACATTAGGAATAAAACTCAATGATCTGTACCAGCAATTTTTAAACTTCTTTGGATATGCATATAAAATAAAAATTGAAAGCCTCATATTTATACTGAGTTGAAGCACAGTGAGCCTAACTGAAGTGATTCCTGTATGATGAGTTACACCATTTGAGAATTCTGTCCTGGATGTTACCAAGCACCCTCTCGAGGAGTCCTTTGTCATTCAACATTTGCTGAATATCTACTGTGTGCTGGTTTTTATGCTAGGGGTTTTGAGGGGAAAGACTTAGGTTCTACTCTCTAAGAGAGTGGCATTCTAGATAATGAGACAGGCAAAACTACCCAAGATTTAAATCTTTTTTTTTTTTTTTTTTTTTTTTTTTGATGCTGGGGTTTGAACCTAGGGCCTTGTACATTGGAGGCAAGCACTCTACCAACTGAGCTATATTCCCAGCCCAAGATTTTAAACGTTTTAAAGATATAATTCATGGGGCTGGGGCTGGGGCTCAGTGGCAGAACACTTGCCTAGCACATGTGAGGCACTGGGTTCAATCCTCAGCACCAGATAAAAATAAATAAAATAAATAAAGGCATTCTGTCCATCTACAACTACAAAAAAATTTTAAAAAGCTATAATTCACATACCATATAACTCACTTATTTAACAAATACAAGTTGAGTATCACCTATCTGAAATTCTGAGAAATATTTCAAATTTTGGAGTTTCTCAGATTTGGGAATATTTGCAGACTACCAATTGAGCATCCAAGTTAGAAAATCTGAAATTATTTGAATATTATGTTAGCCCTCAAAAATTTTCAATTTCAGAGCTTTTCAGTTTTCATATGAGGGATGCTCAACCTGCACAATTCAGTGGGTTTTGGTGCATGCACAAAGTTATGCAACCCCATCATAATAAACTTTAAAATATTTCATCACCTCACAAAGAAATGCTCCCACTTCTCTTTAACTTTCACCCAACAGCCCTGCACCATCCCTAATCAAATTTCTGTCTCTATAGTTTTACCTATTCTGGACATTTCATATAAACGAAACCATATATATATAGTAAGAACCCAACAATTTTAAGAACATTACAGGATAATTATAATATTCCCTCATTTCCATGTTTTTTGTACAGCATATACTATACGCACATATACTGTACGGCTTGAAAGAGAAAAATGAAGCCCTGATTCTTAAATTTGTTTGGGTACCAAGGATTGAACTCTGGTTCAATTTTTGGGTGGTTTTCTGCAGATATAGCAAGAAGGAAAGGAATTGGGAAGTAAGGAATAGAAAGAATTTCACTGAAGGATTCCCACACCACATGAAGCCAAGTAAGTCAAAACATCAGAAGCACAAATTATAAAGCTAGAGAAATGAGCAAGTGGCTGATTAGGCACAAGGGCCTGTTAAAATGTTGTCTTTAGCCCATTCCTCCTTTTATCTTAAAGAAAGAGCACAGTGGAGGCCTCCGACATGCTGCCCTCAGCAGCGTGCACTGCATGCACACAGACCTACATGCATGCGCACCTCCATCCCTCACTTTACTTGATCTAAGTCTGTGATTTGAGGAACTCCTGTACTAGTCTCCATTTTAAATTCAGCTATACTGGAGTTGAGGTCAGAGGCAGACTGTGGTGATGCTAAGAATCTGAAAATGTGTGGTATAGGTCAATGTTAGACCACCAGGGTACAATTTTATTCCCCTTCTGTGAGTTGTAAGCCCATAAGCACCTTACTTAATCTTTGGATTCTCAGACCACTCACCTAAAAAATTATCGAGGTGACATATAAAATACATAGCACTACTCTCTTTAGATGCCCATGTTACCAACTTAATTGTGTATATAATAGCTAGATTTGGTATTTTTTAAATAGTATAATGTTTTTTAAATCAAAGATTAATGTTGTGGATGCCTTCCATGAATTACCAAAGAGATGAATAATTGCAATTTTCTTTTAAAGATGTAAAGATGCACATGTTTAAATTAAATCTTGTAGTATTCATTTCCAAAGAAAGTGCTATATTGTAATCATTCTACCTTCAGTTTTGAATTTTTAAAAGATCACTATGAATCTTTATCATAACCACTAAATTTTATCCATTTCTAAAGACTGCAAATATGCAATCTGAGAAAATGGGCAACTTGAGACTACCCAACACAACCAGCTTGGGGACGTTACACAAAGAGCACTGTAACTATGGAAACACTTGGCAATGGAGATACAAGGTAAATCAAAGAACCTGTTCCATTATTCAAGTAGCAGGCATTCAGGATCAATTTATAGTAACTGTAAGCTATTAATAACTATATTTTGTTTAATTTGTCAAACATGATTTTCTCTCTCAATGAGATCTTTGGGAACACTCCTTAAGTGTTTTTCTTTAGGAGAAGAAAATGATAAATTAAATTCACTTAAATGGTATGGTGTACCTGACTGATGGTCTTTAATTAGTTCATAAAATAAACACTATGAAATCAGGCTTATTTGGCACACTTGGCACAGGTTCATAATGTTGTTTACTTCATACCATATATCCATATGCATATACGTATATGTGTTTACATATGGCCTGTTTCTTTAGCCAGGAGTATAAGTTTCTCTGTAGCGGAAAATATAAATAACTCATAAGTCTCATTACTACCAGTGCCTAACAGAGTGCTCATGATATAGTCCTTAATAAAATATTTTCTGAATAATTTAGCTTTTTCTTCTTGAAACACAAGAGACTTAAGAAAAAGATAAATTGCAGCACATTAATGTGAACAAGATTTTGTGATGAGGAAAAATGGGAATCAGTGACTGAAAGAGTCTCATAGTGCTAGGTTCCAGAAGGAGGTGTACAACCACACTTTTATAATATGGTGGTTGTTTCATTAAATATTCATCTTTTTCACAAACTTTTGTTTCCTAAGAAAGGAAACTCTAGACCAGTGCTCTTAATTTCCATAAGAAACTTTTTTAAAAAAAACTGATGGTTTTTATTTTGTTTTTTTTTAAACTGATGGTTTTTGTTTGCCACAATACACTCTCTTTGCCTGTTTCTGTTGAGTCAAGAGAAGAAGAGGAAAAAAACAAAGTGGCCATGTATGAATTTTAGGATAAAACTCAGTCCTAATATTCTACTTGGAACACAAAGAGCCTCATCATAGGACATCAAGATGAAAGAGAAGCAGACTTTCAGTATATGTTTTTATTTTTAAATATATGTTTTTGAATATCACTTTTGGTCAGGTTTGGTAGTACACACCTATAATCCTAACAACTCAGGAGACTGAGGCTGGAGGATTGAAAATTGGAGGCCAGCCTCTACAACTTAGACCCTCAGTAACTTAGCAAGACCCTGTCTCAAAATTAAAAAACAAAAAGACAAAGGATTGAGAATGTAGCTGAGTGGAACTTAAGTTTAACGTTATCAACTTTTAATTTAAAAAGCAAGGGAAATTTGGCACAGTGATAGACACCTGTAATCCCAGTGACTCAGAAGGCTGAGACAGGAAGATCTCAAGTTCAAAGCAAGCCTAAGCAACTTAGCAAAGCCCTGTCTCTAAATAAAATACAAAAAAGGAAAGGGGTTGCGGCTTGATGGTTGATTGCCCTTGAGTTCAATCCCCAGTACCAAAAAAAACCCAAAAAACAGTATTCATAGGTTTCCTTTGGTCCTCAATCTCTTTTAGGAATCTAGTCCTTTGACTGAGACAGTCTCTTCCCTACCATGTTTTTGGCCCTCAGATTCCACTTCCAGTGTCTTAAAAGTCAGCATTCATCCTTTCTATTGTAATTCATAGTTCTTCACTAATTCTCACTCAAGCTACTGTATTCACCTCTAAATTGGTCTCATACCTCCCAGTTTTCTCCTACAGCTCATTCTGTGAGATGCTACTAGATATAGTTTTCTGTTTGTTTGTGGTGCTGGGACAGGGCTTGGCATATGCTAGATAAGAGCTCTACCAATGAGCTATACCTCTAGCCCTTAAGATATAATGCTGATCATTCAGTCACGAGTATTTGTTAAGCACAACACTCTATATGGCAGACACTGTACTAGACTCTACAGATTAAAAAAAAAAAAAGACAGGCAGGTTTTTTTTTACCTCTTGGTGCTCACATTGTAATGGTGTGATTACTCTTTCCCAAATCCGTCAATGGCCAATAGAATTAAGTGTAATTTCCTCACTCTGCCCATCAGAGGATATGAGCTAAGGGACCCTGTCTAGATAAATAATATACTTCTGTTCTAGTGAAACGGGTTTTATACACCTTGAATTGTGCTACATCCAGATCCTATTTATTCTGACTTTAGTATTTAGAATCCTCTCTTCCCCACAAATTCAATTTATATCTTCTGGCCTAAGTCAAGTGAAATGGTTGTGAAGTCTTTAGCCGACTCCATAACCCTAATGTTCTCTCTCCCTATACTAATCTTCTAGAACTTTCACCTACTTTGCATTATAGTAATTGTGTATTTGTTATATTCTCAATCTTGCTCCCTTTTTATTGACAGTAATTAGCACAGAAAGTTGTATAAATTAGGTAGGAAGTACATGACTGAAGGCTCATTTTCATAAATGTACACACTTTCTAAAGCTCTTCCTTCCTTCAGACCAAAAATATCCTTGATCTCATCAGAGGTAGAAGGGAAGGATACATAGAAGCAAGGAAGATGAATTGAGGAATTCTTCCTCTGAAGAGTCACTTAATTTCAAACTCAAACATGAATAGGGGTTAAATCAGATGCCAGAGGATAGAACTAAATCTATCAGTTTTTACCAAAGCACAGAAGAGAGGCCAGGGTTTGTTAATAAAACACTGTAACCATGTTAATATCTTAATGGAGCAACATCACAAAAACCTTCAACAGACATATATCATTGTGGTTGCATTTTGTGGGGAGTGGACCAGCTTACAAGGCTCCTCTTTTCTCAACAACTACATCTCCACATTCCATCCCATCTCTCTAGATACACATGGACTCTTGCAGGCTTGTGCTTTCATGGTTGAATGACTCATGCCAGGCCAGGCAGGTTTCCTCTCCTGAGTTTGGAACTGGAACTTCAAGAACAGTTAAGCAGGGTCTTCGGGAATTACTCAGGTACCTCGGGGTGGTCATATTCCATGAAGGGGACTGTGGAATAGAGAAATCTAAATCTAATCTGTACACAGATAAGAAAGAAGCAGCTGTGCAAACAAAATCAAGGGTTGGCAGGTAGCATGAGCATCCCTGGGTCTGTGCTGGTCTCTCTAAGACCCAGTTGCTCTCTTGTTCTTGGATCTGGCAACTTTGTAATAAACCTTTCTTTCTGCTAAGGCTAGCTCAAGTTCCTTTCAGACACTCATAACCAGCTAGTCCTAATTAAGACAAAAATGTTTTACTGAGCCACAAAATTCCCACCTACCAATCTGTTGGAATTCCTCTCATGTTTATCAAGCTCCTACAACAAGTTGTTTATTATCAATGTAAAGAAATCTAAGAGTTTTGTTTTCCATTTTATTTAATATCTTTTGATGGTAGAACAAATTATTTCAGGCCACATACATTCAAATGGTTTATGTCTATAACATATCCAAAGTCTATGCTTCCTGATTCATTTGGTTAATAATATTTACTCTGAGTTGCTAATATATGCACATCAATATTCTAAAAGATACTTTCGAAGACAAGGGGTCAATGAGTTCAGAGAATTTATTCATCTCTTTAATTAGACCAAGTGCATCCAAAAATTTTTTATTGGGCTGATAAATAATAGTTCTGGGAAAATTCATTGAGGGACACATTGAAATTACCTCTTTAGAAAGCATCAGTGGAATTATTATATCCATAGATATAACATTACCATGATCCAGTGACTCACTGTACATTACTCACTAGACCCCTAGAGAACCAGCCAACAGAGCAAAATAAATAGTCTAGCAACGAAGAATGTTTCCCAAAAGTACCCAAGCATAAGACTCACCTGGAGCACTTGTAAACGTACAGATTCCAGAAGCCCCCCTCAGACCTATGAATCAGAATCTCTAAGCAACAGGCTTAAGACTATGTATAATAAGCATCCCTAGGGAATTCAGTTTCTCTTTAGCATGACTTTAACAATGACCCCTGAGTTCCATACACCAAAAGAAGCCCCTGTCAGATGTTCCTGAACAAGGCATTGTGTTTTCTGGCTCCCTTTAAAATGAACCCCACTAGCAAGGCTTGGCAGCTTTTCCATAATTTAGCTACCTTATTCCTTCCTGGAGGGGCCAAGTACAAACCACTGGGAATTGCTCCTATATCTTCTTCCCATTTTTGCCTTGGCCCTTCCAACTGCATGCTGCACTCCAAGGCATCCCTGACTGGATATTATCTGGCCTTGAGAGTCCACCACAATCCAAAACAGACTCCAGGAAAGCTGACCTACATGTCATCCAGAAATATGAATGTAAATTATCTTCATCATTCCGACTCAGGGTGATTGAGTTGATCACAAATGCAGCACTTTTGCTATATATATAAACACTTTAAAACAATTGAGGTGGTATAAACTCATCCAATGAATAATCTGAGGAAAATGCCCCAGAGTATTACTGAAGGATAGGTCCAGTAGTATTTCTGAAATGGATTTTGTAGGAAGGAATTTGCAAGAGGACAGCCCTTGGCCAGCACATTTCATAAACCACAAATGTCTACGTACAGTGAGGCCCCCATTATGTATTCCAGCTGACACACACTCCCTGAGAAATGCCAGAAGCAAGTAAAGAGGCATGAGGAGGAATGATGGTAAGCGACCTTTGCTGCATCTCATGCTGATGATGCTCGAAGCAACAAAGCGTGGGGCCTGCTTTGGAAAATAAAAAGGCATGACAACAATGAATCAATAGACAAAAGGAGAAAATGGATGTCAAGAAGAATTTATTCATAGATTTACTGATAACAGTTAATCAAATGATATAAAGATGCAAAATTGTAATAATTTTAGTTTATGGGACACGTTTCCACAAAAACTGAAAGAACAAGCCCAATAAAATCACTCTGATCTCTGACATAAACAAACTGATACTTTTAATGGTTAAACCCATTTTACCACAGTTGATGAGTGAAAATAAAGCAAACTTAGGTTGAGAAAAGAATAGTTGCCCTCACCTAGAAGGAAATAAAATCTTAGTATATATATTAAAAAAAAAAAAAAAACCTGAAATGCCTTAGCAAGGTCTCCCTTTCTCTCTACTTTCTGTTCTTGGGAGACACTGGGCAAGCAGTCTGGGCAATAAGACTGACCTGGGTGAGAACCCCTGTAGAATGGCATAGTACAAAAGTGTTCAGCTGAGTCAGACAGGTTGAAAGGGGAATACCCATCAACCTGACCCTGAACAATCCTTCAAAGAAGTAGAAGGTGCTACCAAAAGACAGGGAGGCTCTACTATCAATGCTATATAAAGAGATAATATATAATCATACATACCCACAAATACACCCCATACTCAAGTGCACACATGCATGCACACACATATATGCGTGCACACACAGATACCATCTATCTATATCCCAGAGATGCAGACTAGTAACTTGTCAAATGTGTGCAAACTCCTTCCGTGGGCAGAAGGACTGCTACTGTGTGCCCAGATGGGTACATGGACAAATTATGTTTATCCAACTTCAGAGAAACCATGCCAAAATATTCCTCCCAAACAAATGATTTCACTTCTTGTTTTCCTCCAACACCAGCCTGACAAACTGTTTTATACAGGCATTTGACTTTTCAAAAATATGTATGCAATCATGGCAAACTCAGCAAGTCCCTATGCTCCAGAAGCTACAGAAAGGCCTTTGAATGACATGTGTACTGCATCCTGATGTAAAATGTCATCTTCTTAAAGTACAGGGGAAAGGGCCTGCAGCAGTAGGGATCTGGCCTGACCCCATGGTACGTATATCAGCGGGAAGGCCAGATACCTAAAGCAGTCAGAAAAGAAATGCCACACTCCCAAAAGTTCATGTGACAAAAACAAATAAACAAATAAATAAAAAGCTCAAGTTTCAATGTCTATAAGACACTGGTCACTCAAAAAACATATTCCATACAAAAAGAAGACACCAGCAGAAATGCAATTAGGAAGAAGAATTGGACAAATATGAACCCCAACCACAAATGTACCATTTCCTCACAGTCATCTGACATTTCTGATGCCTTCTAAAAGACCCTGTCACAGCTGTGACACTTCACTAAAGTGTAAAGGAGACTCTACACTACCCTGTCTACATTTTTTTTACATTATTTAATTCCTTTAAACATCATGTATCAGAATAATTATACCTATGCATTAGGCATAGTTAGACAGTCACCCTTTTCCAATGACTACTAAATTCTTTCAAAACAAATCTTCATTTAAAAATTATCTTTTGGGGATCCAAGATGGTAGGCCAGAGGGAGGCAGACTTCTGTTTCGCTCCATGACCTGGGTCTCAACTAGTGGAAATACTGCTTTGATGAGAGTGATAGAGGACCCCTCCACAGCTGATCCTACCTAGGAATCATGGCCAATGCCACATGGGGCCCCGGGCCTCAGTGTTAAAAAAGAACTCCTGACTCCCAACTACTTGCCCATGCAGGACTTGCGGGTGCCTTAGCGGGACCCCAGCATCAGCACCAGTGCAGAATTTCCAGACACTTCTCCCACGAAGGACACTCAGCCACTACTCACATGCAGGAACTCTAGCCGCCACTCCCGTGTGAACCCCCATATATTAATGTGGGGCTCCCCCAGTTGCCTCCATCTTGGGACTGGGCAGCTACAGCCATAGTCCTCTACTCACGGTAGCTTGCCTGCATCTGGGGACATCCCAGACTCTGAAGAAAGCCTACAACTGGAACACTGCACACCACAGAGCTCATCTCTGAACACATCACACAATGCCATCGCCCAGCTCCCCCCACCAGACCCATCATGCCATCACTGAAAGCAGCAGCCTTCATCTTGGGTCACCTCCATTACCATCTTTAATCGGGGCAACTACCAGTTTGGAACATCAGATAGCCAGGTATCCATAGTTTTCTAATTCCCCCCAATCCACAGCAGCCACTGACTTGGCAGAGTGACTGCCCAATTCAAAAGGTGTACAGCAACAGGTGTGCAGCCACCGGAGTGCAATACACAAGATCTCCAGAGAGAAAGCTTCCTGATTAAGAAGTAGAAAGGGAAAGGGTGAGGGAGATATACTTTAGAGACCAATTTAGAGAGCAGGAACTGTGAGGTCTACAGGTGAGATACAGTGATAAGACCCACATCACAGGAGCAGACCCCAAAAGGAGATCCTTGAGGTACAGTCTACCAACAGAACCGGCAGGTGCCATACCCCACTTCCAGGTGTCCTACACCCAAGACCCAACCCTCACACTCTGGTAACCCCCACCATCCAGAGGGCGGAGGTACCAACTAAGAACAGATAACCCCACCTATTGGATGAGAAGGGAAGATACTGATCTCCAACCAAAACAATCCTTGTTTCTTCCTTTGAGATTTTTTTTTCATTCTTCTCCCTTTTTATTCTCCTGCCCTCACATCCCCAACATATGTGAAAACAAATACTTTGCATGAATTAGGATACTGAGGACTGAGACAACTGAATAGTATATTACAGTTGTGCTGTAAATTCTTTTTCTTCTTCTTTTTTTCTTACTTTTTTACTATTTTTAACATTTTAACATTTTTAATTTTTCTTAGTATATATGTGTATTTGTCTTATGTACTCCGCTGTTTCCCTCTTACTCATCTGCCCAAAAGTAATACCTCTCTATTCTCCTGCTACTAACTTCTTTAGATTTCTCTTTCACACTTCCTAAGATATAATAACTCTATATCCTCACCTCCTACTTCCTCAGGATATCTTCCTAGATCTCACCCCTGGTTCTTTGTCCACCATCAGAAACTGTAAACCCTTTTACAAACCCACTGATTATATTGTAAATAATACTTGAATTCACCATTTCTGTACATTGTGACTAAACTGGAATATCTTAATAACAACTCTTTGTTTTTAGGTAGTATTTTGTTTATTTTGGGGTCTGTTAACATTGTCCTTCCCCTCAAAGGTGAGGTACTGGAACCTACAGGGGCACTATAAGCGATTAGGGTTGATCCACAGAGGTAGAAAGGAAGATACATGAGCAACATGAAAAGACAAGGGAAGAAAGTGCCCCAAACAAATCAAGATGCCACATTATTAGAATCCATGGCTAGCACAGCAGATGAAATGACAGAGAAGGAGTTCAGTATGTACATAATTAAAATGTTCTGTGAATTAAAGGATGACATGCGAGAACAAATACAGTCAGCAAAAGATCATTTCAACAAAGAACTACATAGCAAATATAGGAGGCAAAAGATTATTTCAATAGGGAGATAGAGGTTCTAAAGAAAAACCAAACAGAAATCCTTGAAATGAATTAAAATTAAAACCTCAATTGAAAACATCACCAACAGATGAGACCACTTGGAAGACAGGACCTCAGACAATTAAGACAAAATATATAATCTTGAAAAGAATGTAGACCACATGGTGAAAATGGTAAGAAACCATGAGCAGAACATTCAAGAAATATGGGATAGCATAAAAAGACCAAATTTAACAGTTATTGGGATAGAGAAAGGCATAGAGTTCCAAACCAAAGGAATGAACAATCTATTCAACAAAATAATATCAGAAAATTTACCAAACATAAAGAACGAATTGTAAAACCAAATTCAAAAGGCTTACAGGATACCAAATGTACAAAATCACAACAGATCCCCACCAAGGCACATTATAATGAAAATGCCTAACATACAGAATAAGGAGAGAATATTAAAAGCCATGAGAGAAAGGAATCAGATTACAAATAGGGGGAAACCAATTAGGTTCTTTGCAGATTTTTCAACCCAGACTCTGAAAGCTAGAAGATCCTGGAACAACCTATATCAAGCTCTGAAAGAAAATGGATGCCAACCAAGAATTTTGTATCCAACAAAATTAAGCTTTAGATGTGATGATGACATAAAAACCTTCCATGATAAGCAAAAGTTAAAGGAATTTACAGCTAGAAAACCTGCACTACAGAACATCCTTGGCAAAATATTTTATAAAGGGGGCTAGAGTTGTAGCTTAGTGTGTAGCACTTAGTGTAGCACTTGCCAAGCACATGCGAGGCCCTGGGTTCGACCCTCAGCACCATATAAAAATAAAATAAAGACACTGTGTCCAACTACAACTAAAAAGCAAAATATTTTAAAAATATATTATATGAAGAGGAAATGAAAAACAACAATAAAAATCATCAGAGGGAGGTATTATACTAAAGAAAAAGATAATCAAAGGAAAAACTAACTCAAGTTAAATAACAAAAATGGCTGGAATACAAATCATGTCTCAATAATAACCCTGAATGTTAATGGTCTAAACTCACCAGTCAAAATACATAGGCTAGCTGATTTGATCAAAAAAAGCACTCAACATGCTACCTCCAAGAGACTCATCTCATAGGAAAAGACATATAAAGACTGAAGGTGAAAGGTTGGGAAAAATCATACCATTTACATGGACTGAGGAAGCAAGCAGAGATTTCCAACCTCATATCAAATAAAGTAGACTTTAATCTAAAGTTAATCAAAAGGGACAAAAAAAGGACATTTCATACTGCTCAAGGGAACCATATACCAACAAGACATAACAATTATAAATATATATGCCTTAAACAATGGAACATCTATATTTATCAAACAAACTTTTCTAAAGTTCAAGAGTCAAATTGACACAACATAATAATTCTGGGTAACTTTAACACACCTCTTTCACCACTGGATAGATCTTCCAAACAAAAGCTGAACAAAGAAACTACAGAACTCGATAATACAATCAATAACTTAGACTTAAGTGACATATATAGAATATTTCATATATCAACAAGTGAGTACACTTTCTTCTCAGCAGCGCATAGATTCTTCTCTAAAATAGACCATATATTATGCCACAAAGCAACTCTTAACAAATACATAAAAGTAGAGATACTACCCTGCATTCTATCAGATCACAATGGATTAAAATTAGAAATCAAAGATAAAATAAAAAATAAAAACTACTCCATTATTTAGTCCTGGAGACTAAATAATATGCTACTGAATTAACAATGGGTTATAAAAGACATCAAGGAGGAGATTAAAAAATTCAATGAGAACACTGATACAACATATCGAAATCTCTGGGACACTATAAAGGCAGTACTAAGAGGAAAGTACATTGCATGGAGTTCATTCCTGCTGGGAGCCATTAGCCAAGTAGGTATGACAATTTCCTTGCCAGCTTACCCCATGTTGCTTAGTGGAAGGACTCGTGGAAATAGGACATTTTGCAGTGACATTGCATGTAGGTGACCTTGCTCAAGGACCAAGGCGGATCCGGGTTTAGGGTGTTCCCGGTTTAGGACTATCCGGGTTTAGGGTGGTTCCAGGTTTAAGGTTATTCCTGCTGGGAATAGGGCGTATCCTGCTGCCTGAGTTCCCCTTGAGTTCTCACGGGATTCAGACAGTATTTTTTGGGAGACAGAAGCCCAGTGGGGGTGGATTTGGGCAGAGAACGTGGATTTCCCCAGAACGTGATTGTAGACGGCTGGTGTGAGTTCGGGAATAAAAAGTTGCTGTTTGAATCTACAAGCTGTGTGGTGGCTCGTGATTTTGTGCCCAGCCAGACTGCGGCACATTCCTTAAAAGAAAAAGTCAACAAATAAATGACCTAACACTACATATCAAAGCCCTAGAAAAAGAAGAACAAATCTACACCAAAAGGAGTAGAAGACAGGAAATAATTAAAATCAGAGCTGAAATCATGAAATTGAAACAAAAGAAAGAATTTTTTAAAAACTGACAAAATAAAAAGTTGGTTCTTCAAAAAAAAATAGAATTGATAAATCCTTAGCCATGCTAACAAAGAGAAGGAGAGAGAAAACTCAAATCACTAACATATGTGATGAAAAAGGAAATCTCACAATAAACATTACAGAAATACAGAAGATAATTAGAAATTATTTTGAAAACTTGTACTCTAATAAAATAGAGAATATCAAAGGCATCGACAAATTTCTAGAGGTATATGAATTGCCCAAATTGAATTAGGATGATATACACAATTTAAATAGATCAATTTCAAGCAAGGAAATAGAAGACACCATCGAAGCCTACCAACCAAGAAAAGCCCAGGACCAGATGGATACATAGCTGAGTTCTGCAAGACCTATAAAGAAGAATTAATACCTATAATATACAAATTATTTCGTGAAATAGAAAAAAGAGGGAGCACTTCAAACTCATTCTATGAGGCCAATATCAACCTAATTCCAAAATCAGGCAAAGACACATCAGAGAAAGAAAACTTCAGAGCAATATCACTAATGAACACAGATGCTAAAATTCTCAATAAAATTCTTGCAAATCAAATACAAAAACATATCAAAAAGACAGTGCACAATGATCAAGCGGGGTTCATCCCAGGGATACAAGGTTGGTTCAATATACAGAAATCAATAAACATAATTCATCACATCAATAGACTTAAAGATAAGAATCATATAATCATCTCAATTGATGCAGAAAAAGCATTCAACAAAATACAGCACCCATACATGTTCAAAACACTAGAAAAACTAGGGATAACAGGAACATATCTCAACATCATAAAAGCTATCTATGCTAGCCCCAGGCCAATATCATTCTAAATGGAGAAAAATGGAAAGCATTCCCTCTAAAAACTAGAACAAGATGCCCTCTTTCACCACTTCTAATTAACATAGTTCTTGAAACACTGGCCAGAGAAATTAGTTGAAAGAATTAAAGGGATATGGATAGGAAAAGAAGAACTCAAATTAGCACTATTTGCCAACAGTATAATTCTATACCTAGAAGACTCGAAAAATTCCACCAGAAAACTTCTAGAACTAGTTTATGAATTCAGCAAAGTAACAGGATACAAAATCAACACCCATAAATCAAAGGCATTTCTGTATAATAGTGACAAAACCTCTGAAAGGAAAACTACCCCAAACAAAATAAAATACTTGGGAATCAACCTAACAAGAGAAGTGAAAGACCTCTACAATGAAAACTATAGAATGCTAAAGAAAGAAATTAAAGAAGACCTTAGAAGATGGAAAGATCTGGCTGAGGCTGTAGCTCAGCAGGTAGCATGCTTGTCTGGAATGCATGAGGCACTGGGTTCAATCCTCGGCACTACATATAAATAAATAAATGTCCATTGACAACTAAAAAATATATATTTAAAAAAAAGAAGATGGAAAGATCTACCTTGTTCTTAGATAGGCAGAATTAATATTGTCAAAATGACCATACTACCAAAAGCACTATACAGATTTAATGCAATTCTGGTCAAAATCCCAATGGCATTCCTCATAGAAATAGAAAAAGCAGTCATGAAATTCATCTGGAAAAATAAAATACTCAGAATAGCTAAAGCAATCCTCAGCAAGCAGAGTGAAGCAGGTGGCATCACTATACCAGACCTCAAACTATACTACGGGGCAATAGTAACAAAAACAGCATGGTATTGGCACCAAAATAGACTGGTAGACCAATGGTACAGAATAGAGGACACAGAGACTAAACCACATAATTACAGTTATCTTTTTTTTTTAATATTTTATTTACATTTTAGTTATCGGCAGAGACAATATCTTTGTATGTGGTGCTGAGGATCGAACCCGGGCTGCACCTATGCCAGGGGAGCGCGCTACCGCTTGAGCCACATCCCCAGCCCTACAGTTATCTTATATTAGACAAAGGCGCCCAAAACAGACATCAGAGAAAAGACAGCCCCTTCAACAAATGGTGCTGGGAAAACTGAGAATCCATATACAAAATGAAATTAAACCCCTACCTCTCACCATGCACAAAACTCAACTCAAAGTGGATCAAAGACCTAGGAATTTGACCAGAGACACTGTGCCTATTAGAAGAAGGCCCAAATCTCCATCGTGTCAGATTAGGCCTCAACTTCCTTAATAAGACTCCTACAGCACAAGAATTAATATCAAGAATCAATAAATGGGATGGACTCAAACTAAAAAGCTTTTTCTTCTCAGCAAAAGAAACAATCAGTGAGGTGAATAGAGAGCCTACATCTTGGGAGCAAATTTTTACCACTTGCACATCAGATAGAACACTAATCTCTAGGATATATAAAGAACACAAAACACTAAACACCAAAAACACAAATAGCTCAATCAATAAATGGGCCAAGGAACTGAACAGACACTTCTCAGAAGATGATATACAATCAATCAATAAACATGAAAAAATGTTCAACATCTATAGCAATTAGAGAAATGCAAATCAAAACTACTCTAAGATTTCATCTCATTCCAGTCAGAATGGCAGCTATTAAGAACACAAACAACAATAAGTGTTGGCAAGGATGTGGGGGAAAAGGCACACTCAAACATTGCTGGTGGGACTGCAAAATGGTATAGACGATATGGAAAGCACTATGGAGATTCTTTGAAAAATTGGGAATGGAACCACTATTTGACCCAGCTATCCCTCTCCTTGCTCTATACCCAAAGGACTTAAAAACAGCATACTACAGGGACACAGCCACATCAATGTTTATAGCAGCACAATTCACAATAGCCAAACTGTGGAGCCAACCCAGATGCCCTTCAGTAGATGAATGGATAGAGAAACTGTGAGATTTTATATATATTATATGTGTGTGTGTGTGTGTAATCATGGCATTTGCAGGTAAATGGATGGAATTGGAGAAGATAATGCTAAGTGAAGTTAGCCAATCCCAAAAAACCAAATGCTGAATGTTTTCTTTGATATAAGGAGGCTGATTCATAGTAGGGTTGGGAGTGGGAGCATGGGAGATGCTCTCTAGGTAGGGCAAAGGGAGGGAGGGAAAGGGAGGGGCCGTGGGGGTAAAAGATTGTGGAATGAGATGGATATCATTACCCTAAGTACATGTATGAATACATGAATGGTGTGAATATGTGTGTAATATGAATTGTAATACATTCTGCTGTCAAATATAACAAATGAAAATAAAAAATGAATTTTAAAATGTCATAATTTCAAAAATAATTCAGTATGTCCAAGGCAAATGCTTCCTGATGAATATATACATTTCACAGATAATAAAAATGACCAAAGAGGAAAAAAATTATCTTTCAAGTGTCTAAAATCAACTATTTGCTACTTAAAGTTGCTTGTTTTACAAATGGAGAACTCCTAGTCATGTTTATTAAGACTCTAGTCAACTATCAAAAACATAACAACATTATCCTTTGAGTTCCCAGATTAAGGACAGCAACAACAGAAACTGTTTATATTAGGTGTTACATGGTTTCGACATGGAAGCCAATAACCCCCACATACCAACATCTCCCTCACACCATATGTTGTAGTTCTAGTGAGTTCTGGCAAGTTCACATTTTAATGATCAAAAGAGGTTGGGAAATCAGTGTGCTCCTGACCTGTAAAATACAGCCACAATTCCCCATGCCAGAGATGCTCAGAATTTAACATGCATACAAATCACCTTGGGGTCTCATTAAAATACAGATTCTGATTCAGTAGTTCTGGGTGGGGGCCTAAGATCACAGAATCCTAACAAGCTCCCAGGTGATGCAGATGCTGCTGCTCCACAGACCCCTTTTTTCAATAGCAAGGTCATCCAGCATGATCCCTCCTGGGAGTTCCAAGTAATCTCTTTGACACACAAGAATTCTTATCACATGATAATGAAGAGATATTGTTAAAAGAAAACATACAGGGGCTAGGGTGTTAGCTCAGTGGTAGAGCATTTGCCTTGTACATGTGAGGCACCACATAAAGATAGATAAATAAAATGGAAATAATGTGTCCATTTTTTTAAAAAAAGAGAAAATATAGAGAGAATGGGGAAACTTTAGTCCTCACTTCTGGAGAAAAGTGAGGACTAGCAAGGAAGCAAGGAAAAAATAATTATGGGATATTTATCCCTATTTTGACTCTCACCATCATTCTATTTTTCTTTCCTCAAAATTGGCATGGCATCCTGACTCTCTCAAGAGAAATGGAGATTGTTTGTTGTCTAGATTCACCAGTATCCAAGATACAAAAGCATTATCTTTAATCATCTACTGGTAACTATCAGAGGCCAGCCCTGGGGTGATTTCAGGTTTGCTATGGAAGAGGCCATTAGACTATCTCTAGAATTAGAAATATACATAAACAACACTGAATTCAAAAGAGTTTCACAATATTAAAATGACAATCTTATCTGAGTTTAACCAAACTATTCTGGTTAAGCAATTTTTTTCTTCTGGCTTTTTCTCTTCCTGATTTAGTTTATAGCATTTAACTAACAATCTGGAGCAGGGAGGTGGGGGAACCCTTAACTCTTGGGTCTAGTCACAGCAGGAACACCTCAAAAGAGTATAATTAAAGTCTGTTATTTTAATTATTTGGTGCCAGGGATTAGAACCCACAGTCTTGTACATGCTAGGCAAGAGCTCTACCACTGAGCCAAACCCCAGTCCCAAAGTCTTTCATTTTAAAAGATGGAGCACAAAGGGAAAAAAAGTTAAATTGTATTCACTAGACCTAAAATCTAGTCATCTTGACTGTATCTGACACCTCCTCAGTCACAATTTTAAATCCAAATTATCTACCTTGTCAAAAGCATATTACTAGAAATCTTTAGGGTACATCAAATCACTCAGATAAATTAAGATCCCCTACAAAGAAGCACATATTCCATGAATACAATATACTTCCCCCTCGCCCAACATTTAAAATACAAGTTATTGACAAGTTGCTCTTCCTGAGCTAAAAAATACTTTTACGTTATTTATCTTAGTGGCCTCACATTGGACCCAAGCTCACTGTCTCACTTTTCTCTACTGGGGATTAAACCCAGGGCCTAATACATTCTACCACTAAGCTACACCTCAGTCCCTAGCTCTCTTGGAACACCAGAAAGCAGCAACTGTCAGTGAGACACAATGAGGGGAGCTGGTGTCTCCCCAAGCAAATGGCAACCACTGACAGCTTGACTTGTGTGCATTAGATTCTTTCTCTCCACCTTCTAAAGAAGTTGCTATATGATGAGAATCCTGGTTTTCTGGATTCTTTTTACTCATTAGACTAAAGAAACTAGACAACAGAACTAACTCCTGCAGCTAGAAATAAAATAGTCCTTCCAGCCTTGCGATGACAAGCTGTAGAAGCCAGTTTTGTGGCCTGGCAGTGGGTTGCAGGATCCTGAGGGACTTTCCCCCAGAGGGAGGAACCCAAAGAATGTTTGTGGAGAGAAGGCAGTATATGAAATCAAACCAAATCAAGTAAAAGTGTCAGAGGACCCATGCTTCCCCCTAAATGTAAGGATAATGGAGTATCTCAAACGATGTAAAATAACACTAATACTATAACCTCATTAACTAACCTACTTACTATGTATTTCTTGTTGCTAATTCTCTTGAGTGCCTCTAGATTCTAGGCCTCTTACAAATGAGAACTGGTGTGCCTGCTTCTTTTAGGTTGTTTCTATAAAGAATGGAAATAAGGGGCTGGGGCTCAGTGGTAGCATACTTGCCTAGCATGTGTGAGGCACTGGGTTCGATTCTCAGCACCATGTATAAATAAGTAAAAAAAATAAAGGTCTATCAACAACTAAAAAAAAAAAAACAACAACAAAAGAATGGAAATAAATGGATTTATTCCCAGTGCACGGACAAACATACGTTAGATAATGAGTACTGTTGTTATTTTAGAACTAGATATATTCCAGGTTCTAAGCAGTTTACACTGTATTTTTTGCAAATTATTATCAGTGCCTCCTTATTCTCTAGGGATGTAGTCTATAACTAAAGAAAAGGTGGTTATAGCAGTGTTTCCTCCAAGAATTATGCCTGAATCAACTGCATCAGAAACATTTGGATGCTTTTTAAAAATGCAAATCCTGGGTGCTACTTCAACATAGTCTGTATCATAGATCTGGAGGGATTCCAGGCACTTCAAATCATTACTCCTAGTACCCTCTAAAGCCTGGAAACTGGTTTAAAGAACTGCAGGACTAAAAACCTTTGCACTATTAACTTAGTACAATCTTCATAATTGATTTTTATGGTGATGGCCACGGCACATTCAAGTCAGACCCAGTCCACCTGGCACCATTATCCATTCTTGGCAGGTATCTTTGACCTAGTGGATACCACACATCCTTGGACCAAAAGGCCTATATAGAAGCAAGATGCAGAAGATCATGCGCTGACATGTAGAGCCTTGAAAGAATACTCCAATTAGAGAAGAAAAGAATGTGCAGTTCATTGCAAGAAACAAAGATATATTGCCTGAAAGGTGAGGAGTCTGCCTTTACGCTGCAGTGGGCGAAAATATGGTAAAATCTAAAAAGCATCAGTTAAGTTTTTTTTTTTTAATTTTTTTTTTTTAGGTGTAGATGGACATAATGTCTTCATTTTATTTATTTATTTATTTATTTATTTTATATGGTGTTGAGGATCGAACCCAGTGCCTCACACATTTGAGGCAAGTGCTCAACCTCTAAACTACAACCTCAGCCCGCATCAGTTGAATTTGAATCAAATGAAGAAAAGTTCTGAGAAGGAAGGAGTAGTCAAGAGTATTAGCACAGGAAGCCAAGTGGAATTGGGTTTTGGCATGAAAAAGGTCCTCAGTCATTAAGAATGTATTTCTGGTAAACAATGAAAATAAAATGGAAAGGAATTAAAAGGACCATGGAGAAATCAAGGTAAGGGCTGGGGTTGTGGCTCAGTAGTAGAGAGCTCCTCTAGCATGTGCGAGGCCCTGGGTTTGATCCTCAGTACCACATAAAAATAAATAACAAAATAAAGGTGTTGTGTACAAAATAAATAAATAAAAGAAAATGAAAATTTCATAAACAGACTGTTCTTTGACAGAAAAAAATTGAAAGATATTGACCTAACTTATAATTAAATGTAGTATTTGTTAATTTGTATATAGATAGGAGTCTTTTCAGGAGCTCCCAAGCAAACTCCTTGGAGCTGTGTAAGAGTTCAAAAGATTTCCTAGTCCCCACCCATTGACCAAATGGACAGTCTGAGTTGCACTTAATGTCTTGGTGACTCCCTTGGGAATCGGGACAACAGGCAACAGGACAAGGCAACAGGCCTATGCCCAGCTGTCCACTGTGTGCCCCAAACAAATCAGAGAAAAACTCAGGCACGACTTTCTGCTCTGAGGCTTGAAGACCTAAAAGGAATGAAGAAGGAGACCAGATAAAAGGAGATGACAACTATGAAACAAAAGCCTTGCCTAAATTATCAAGAATACAAGCAATAATAAGTGTTGGCAAGGATTTGGGAAAAAGGTACACTCATACATTGCTGGTAGGACTGCAAGTTGGTGCAACCTCTATGGAAAGCAGTAGGGAGATTCCTCAGAAAACTTGAAATGGACCCACCATTTGACCCAGATATCCCATTCCTTGGTTTATACCCAAAGGACTTAAAATCAGCATACTACAGTGATGTGGTCATGTCAATATTTACAGCACCTCAATTCTTAATAGCTAAACTATGGAACCAACCTAGATGCTTCAACAGATGAATGGATAAAGAAAATGCGGTACATATACACAATGCAATAATCCTCAAGCTGAAAGAAGAATGAAATTATGGAATTTGCAAGTAAATGGATAGAACCAGAGAATATCATGTTAAGTGCAATAAGCCAATCCCCCCCAAAAAACAAAATCCCAATGTTTTCTCTGATAAGAAGATGCTGATCCATAGTGTGGCAGGAGGATAAGGAAGAATGAAGGAACTTTGGTTTGTGTAGAGGGGAATGAAAGGAGGGATGGGGTTGTGAGGATGGGAGGGGAAGTACAAAGAGACAGACATTATTACCCTATATAAGTGTATGATTATACTACCGGAGCGACTCTAAACCATGTACAGCCAGAGAAATGAGAAGTTGTGCTCCATTTGTGTACTATATGTCATAATGTATTCTACTGTAAAATTAATTAATTTTTTTAAAAAAAAACTTGCCTATATCTATAACCTGGGGTACCAAGAAAAGAAAGGAATACCAGCAGTCATGGTTAAGAGATTTTTCCTCTGTTGTCCAAAGAAAGATACAGCTAAGACAAAAAGACACACTGGTCAATCAGGAAGAAAAACCTCTTTGTGCCTGATACACTGGATGCACTGTCCACACACCATTTGCCCTATACAAGAACAGCCTTGGGGGAATGCCCCGCCCTCGAGGGCGGAGCTCGGAAGGGCTTTAAGGGGCGGGCCGGCGGGCGACCGGGGTCCTCTTGAGATTAGCGCAGGGTGGGCTCGCGCTGTGGGCCGCCATTTCTTGGCGTCGCCTGAGGAGCCGCCCCCTCCTCAGCTTCTTGGAGCCCCCATCGCCGTCGTCCCCTGTCTCAGTGACAAAAATGCTGAGCTTCCTCCGTAGAACTCTTGGGCGCCGGTCAATGCGTAAACATGCTGAGAAGGAACGACTCCGAGAAGCACAGAGAGCTGCCACACACATCCCTGCAGCTGGAGATTCTAAGTCCATTATCACATGCCGGGTGTCCCTCCTGGATGGCACTGATGTTAGTGTGGACTTGCCGAAAAAAGCCAAAGGACAAGAGCTGTTTGATCAGATTATGTATCACCTGGACCTTATTGAGAGTGACTATTTTGGTTTGAGATTTATGGATTCTGCACAAGTAGCACACTGGTTGGATGGCTCAAAAAGCAAGTGAAAATTGGTTCACCGTATTGTCTGCATCTTCGAGTTAAGTTTTATTCCTCAGAACCAAATAATCTTCGTGAAGAGCTAACCCGGTATTTATTTGTTCTTCAGTTAAAACAAGATATTCTCAGTGGAAAATTAGAATGTCCTTTTGATACAGCAGTACAATTGGCAGCTTATAATCTGCAAGCTGAACTCGGTGACTATGATCTTGCTGAACACAGTCCTGAACTTGTCTCTGAGTTCAGGTTTGTGCCCATTCAGACTGAAGAAATGGAACTGGCTATTTTTGAGAAATGGAAAGAATACAGAGGTCAGACACCAGCACAAGCTGAAACCAATTATCTGAATAAAGCCAAATGGCTAGAAATGTATGGGGTTGACATGCATGTGGTCAAGGCTAGAGATGGGAATGACTATAGTTTGGGACTGACCCCAACAGGAGTCCTTGTTTTTGAAGGAGACACCAAGATTGGCTTATTTTTTTGGCCCAAGATAACCAGAATGGATTTTAAGAAGAATAAAATAACCTTAGTGGTTGTAGAAGATGATGATCAGGGCAAAGAGCAGGAACATACATTTGTTTTTAGACTGGATCATCCAAAAGCTTGCAAACATTTATGGAAATGTGCTGTGGAGCATCATGCCTTCTTCCGCCTCCGAGGCCCTGTCCAAAAAAGTTCTCATCGCTCGGGATTTATTCGACTAGGATCACGTTTTAGATATAGTGGGAAAACTGAGTACCAGACCACAAAAACCAGTAAAGCAAGAAGATCGACATCCTTTGAAAGAAGGCCTAGCAAACGATATTCTAGACGAACTTTGCATATGAAAGCAAGTACAGCAAAATCTGAAGAACTCAGTGTTCACAATAATGTTTCTACCCAGAGTAATGATTCCCAACAGACTTGGGGTCTAAGATCTACTGCGTCTGTGATTCCTTCCACATCCTCTGGTCCCGTGCTGGTGGAGATAGAAAATCTTCCAAAGAATTCTGGAACAGATCAGCATGACAAGAAATGGCTGTCTGTGGCCAGTGACTGCTGTCAACGTGGTGGAAACCAGTGGAACACAAGGCCTTTGCCCCCACCCCAGAACGCCCATAGAAACTACACTGACTTTGTTCATGAGCACAATGTGAAGAATGCAGGAGCCCATCATGATGTTCATTTTCCTGGTTATGCAGCCATGACCGAGATATGAGTGTTAAGCCTCTTAGGCATTGGGACTCTTTGTCATCCAAGAGTATACATTTCCTGGTGTTTATAAAGGATTGATCACATTGGGCATATTTGGAAGAATTTATTTTATACTGAGTCACTAGTTGTATAGTGCTATTTGTGATTGAATTCTTCTGTGGAAGGGAAGAGGATCTGAAGAAGCTGTATGCCATCAATGATAATGACAAACATTGTCGTGTTGAAAAGAACGTATATCACTGTGACTTTGGAAGGGGTTTTTATGATTTTAGCATGTTAATACATCATTCAAAGTATCTGTCAGGAGAAGGTTTATGTTCGTGTTTGTGACAGACTGCCAGTTGTCACCTCACCACATAATGTCCAAATAAATTGAGATTTAAAGAATCAGACACACTAAAAGCACACCCAGAAGGAAGCATGTTCAGTCATTATGTATAAGCCTTTCATGATATTTATATAATGTTCTCATATACTATTTTGCTTTCAAAAATGTCCCATGCCTTAATTTTATTTACATGCTTAAAATTTTAATTAATAAAATTATTAATGCAGTTTTACCTTTCAATAAACACAAATATTTCAAGTTATCACAGGTCTAGAAATCATATAAATAGTGGATTCACAGATAAATCCAGATGGTGACTTTGAACAGTTAAAAACCATGTTTAAATGAATAGTTTCATTACTATTAAATGGTTGTACAAAATGAAAAATAAAAAAAAAAAGAACAGCCTTGGGAACACAGCCAGCATGGATATCCACCTGACTCATCAGCTGGCACAGTGCTGGCCTCTAAGACCTTGTCAGGACAGTGTAGAATGAGCTCTGCCAGGATTCAGAGTTTCTCCAGAAAGAGAGACACAGGAATTTAGTATCAATAAAATGGCATTAGATACAGAGGATTTTTATCTTCCTAAGGAAAAAAAAAATCATCCTATTCAAATTATGAAGAAGTTTTATGGAATATTTTTGATTAGACATATACTGTACAATGTAGTCTTTGGCTTTTTACCTTCCCTTATAACATTAATTTTCAAAAATTTCAATATTCAAGTTAATACTATAACTGTTGATACAGATAGATCAAACAGCTTGATACATATACCTACAACGCACCCATTTAAAGTATACAATTCAGTAGTTCAATCCAGTGTACAATTTGGTAGGTTCTTATATGTTGCAAGATATATTTCTTTTTATTGCCAAATAATTTTCCACTGTATAGACATGCCATATTCTATTTATCCATTTCTCAGTTGATGGATATTTGTGTTCTTTCCACTCTTTGGCTATTCTGAATAATTCTGACGAAACCTTCAAATCAATACCATACATAGTAATGAAGAGCTTATCTTTCAGATTATTCCAAAAGTCTAGAAAGCAAAATTTCTTTTTCCTTTCTTTTCTTTTTTGCAGTGCTGGGAACCCAATCCAGGGCCTCATGCATAATAAGCAAGTGCTCTCTTACTGAGATATATCCCAAGACCACAAAATTTCTTAAAAACAAATGTGTTAGTCATAAGAAACTCAGATTTAAATGACTGTCAAAATATGTAAATCTGGGGTTGGGGCTGGGGCTGGGGCTCATTGATAGAGTGCTAGCCTGGCATGCGTGAGGCACTGGGTTTGATCCTCAGCACCACATAAAAATAAAATAAAGGTATTGTGTCTACCTACAACTAAAAAATATATATATACAAAAAATATATATACAAAAAAATGAAGATTTGGAAACATGTTTTGTTATTTATTAGTGAGTCAAAGATTTAAAGGTTTAGGGTTCATCTTTCTTTTTTTTTTTTTTAATTGGTTGTTCAAAACATTACAAAGCTCATGACATATCATCTTCCATACATTTGATTCAAGTGGGTTATGAACTCCCATTTTTTACCCCAAATACAAGTTGCAGAATCACATCGGTTACACATCCACATTTTTACATAATACCATATTAATGACTACTCTTTATTTGTTGCTTATTATTATTCCTTTCCTACCTTTCTTGCTTTTTAAAAATTTTTTTTAATTTTTTAATTGATTTTATTTTTTAAATATACAACAGTGGAATGCATTACAAATGCACTGTTCTGATTACAGCAGAATCCTCTGAATTTCTTGCTTTTTAAAAAAAGTTTTTAATTGATTTTTTTTAAATACACGACAGTGGAATACATTACAAATCTTATTACACATATACAGCACAATTTTTCATATCTTTGTATATAACGTAAGTTCACGCCAATTCATGCCTTTATACATGTACTTTTTTTGCATTACAATTCTGTTACACATATATACCACAACTTTTCATATATCTGTATATAAAGTATGGATGGTGGAATATGATGAACATCATTATCCAAAGGACATATATGAAGACTCGAATTGGGTGTAAACCTATCTTGCTTTTAACTCTAGCAGTTTTCAATTTAGCCTTTCAAAAAATGGAAATACTTTTTACATTCATTAGCTTTAACAAGAAACCCATCATCATTACTGCCCATCAGAACTAAATGGATGGTGAACATTTACTACACGAATCCTTCCTATTAAACTTGCTATTATGTTTTTTAAAACTATGGTTACATTCTATTTCATGGAAAAATAAAGTTAAATGACATTAACTTGCACAAATGTTTTTCAATGAAGACTAACCTAACTTTAAAAATATATTCTTTAGTTGTAGATAGATACAAAGCCTTTATTTTGTTGATTTACTTTTATGTGGTGCTGAGAATCAAACCCAGTGCCTCACATGTACAAGGCAAGCACTCTACCACTGAGCTACAACCCCAGACAGAGACTAACCTAACTTTGTACAAAAGCTTATTTTTCCACCCATTTTTTCAAGGTATCACTAGAAGCATAGGAGAAAGCAATATTTACAAGCATACATTTAAAGGCATTAATCCCTTGATTATAAAGCAAACACATAAATCAATATCTTGACAAGGCAAAGCAGAGAATTCACTGGAAGGTCAGTGGAGGAAAGACAAAGTCAAGTCACAATGTGGAACAAGTTTATTTTGTATACATTCACAACAGAATCCTTTGAATTTCTACATATGACCAAGTAGAGGGCCATGACTGAATTTACACATATGTCTCATAATTTGCATTTGAAGCTCTCAAATTTCAGAGAAGTCTATAAGGAGCCCATTTGCTAACTGTCTATCAATGAGCCTTAATAGAAGGGCTTTATTGTATCTATAAAGTTGTATCTATAAAAGTTTTACACATTTCATTATAGGTTCCTACCATCATTGATTTTTTTTCAAAAAAATCATTGATGGCTTCATAGAAGTACAACTCATACAACTAGAAATTGTGCCCCTCAAAATGCACATTTCAAAATTTTTAGCCCATATACAGAGCTAGTTTTCACTTTTGAGAAATTTTGCGATCAACTCTTCACCTCCCATACCTTTCCCCCATTTTTCCTTTTCTTTTGCACTAAGAGGTGCTCTGGCGATTCTGGAGCAGGGCATGAATATGGTTCATCTTCTAGATGTATTTTTTACCTCTTTCAGCTTTCATTTCCTCATAAGTGAAATGAAGACAGAAAAGTGTTAATACATGGAAAATGTTTAGAAATGTGTCTATCACTTAATAATTAATATTTTAACAAACAAAATTATTGATGTACAGAAAGATGAAATAAAACATCATTTCCTTTTGAGGATAGAGTTCAAACTCCTAAAAGGCTAAAATGATCTCTAAGGTCTGGCCCCTGCCAGCCTGGTCTCCTCTCCTCTCCTCTCCAAGATTCACCTGGCCTGCAGTAACAGAGACCTGCTTGCATTTGTTGGCTCACTTTGCTCTCTTCTTTGCTTCCCACCCTTGCTCCTACTGCTCCCTCTGGAACCCCTCCTTACCACAGCCCTTCACTTGGCTCATTCTTTCTAATCTTTACAACCCTGGATTCCATGGTCATTTCTCTAGGAAGGCTTGTCAGATGTGGCTCCAGACATTCACTGCTGCTTCTTACCACTTGCACCATGATCACAAGTTGAATTTGCTTCCCTCTAGAGTCACCTGACAGGTAATATCTCTGCACTTCCTGCCTCCAATAGTACTTACTCTTCAAAGAGTGTGTCTTTACCTCTAAATGGTGAAGGAAGGTTCTGTCACTGATTCTAAGGAACTAGTACTGTACCTTAATTGATGCTTTTTGTATGTTGATGGGACACATAAGCTACTCTCAAACATTGTGGTCTCAGAACTCCTTACACTCAAAAAATGATTAAGGACTTCAAGGAGCTTGTGTTTATTTGGATTACATGTGTTGTATATTAATATTTACTGTGTTAGAAAGTTCAGTTAAGAAATTTGTAAAGAATGTATGAATTTGAGAATAAGAAAAGCATACAATTCTAACATATTATGAAAAAAGCCATGACTTCAAGGGCTCTGAATGGATCTCAGGGACTCCAATGGACCCAGACGAGTATATCATGGTATAGTGTTTTGTTGTTGTTGTTTTTTGTGGGTTTTTTTTGTGCATGTATCTTAAATTATAAAATGTATTTTCACTCACATGCCAAGTTAAAATATTTGAGAAAGTTCATGGGCAAATGAAGAGAAATAAGAAGGAGAGGAAGAAGATACAACCTTAATCATAGCTAGAGAAAATTGCTGGGGACAGGAAGGCAAAGAAAAGAAAGGGTGGTAATGAAGTATAAAGAGCATCAGTCTCAAGAAAAATAATAAAAAGGCCAAAAGTAATACTACACAAACAAGAATGACACAGAAAGCCAAAAGTTTGAATGAAATCTTAAATAGAAATTGATCTCTGGGGTATGAAGTGCAGTTTTGACAACTCCATCCCACCCACTCATCTTTTTCCATTCCCAATCCTCATGTGTTCTTTTTCACACATTCCTCCTTTGAACTCTATTCTCTCTTGCTCTCTAGTCACTGGCTAAAAAATGGTGCTCAAATGTTACATGAATAAAGCAAAAAAGCGACAGCTCTGATGAAGCGTCATGATCAGAATTCAACTGATAAATTTTTAAACATTCTATTAGATTATAAAAAATGTTAATGAGATTTTTTAAATAGAAATGCTAAAGTTATTTTTATATGCTGAAAATACATTAAAAATTAGTGTCCTTAAAATATGCTACATGAAGCCAGGACTGGAAAGTGACATGCATTTGGCTATTGTGGGAGGGTGGCAGAATTATAGGTGATTTTAATTATTTCTTTAATTTCATTATGTCATCTTTTCTACAGGAACAAAATTCATGATAATATGACAAGTAATTTGTACCTTCTTTGTTCTTTTGGGCCTTCTGCAGACTTTTCAGGGATATCCAACTGGTTTGGATTTTGTTAAGCTAAGGTCAAAAGCTCAGTTTTAGACCAGGCGTAGACAAATTAGAGTCCCAGGCTGAATTAAGGTCTTGGCTCTCAAGCTAAGAATGGATTTCATATTTTTAAAAGGGTATAAAAACAGGGCTGGGGTTGTGGCTCAGTGGTAGAACATTTGTCTAGCATGTGTGAGGCACTGGGTTTGACTCTCAGCACCGCATATAAATAAATAAAACAAAGGTCCACTGACAACTAAAAAATATCATTTTTTTGTTTAAAAAAAAGAGTATAAAAACAGGTGTGGGGTTGTAGCTTAGTCATATAGCACTTGCCTAGCATGTACGAGGCACTGGGTTTAGTCTCAGCACAAGAAAGAAAAGAAAAGAAAGATCCATCAACAATTAAAAAACATTTTTAAATAAGGGTATAAAAACAAAACAAGGGCTGGGGTTGAATCTCAGTGGCACAGCGCTTGCCTTACACATGTGAGGCACTAGGTTCTATCCTCAGCACCACATAAAAACAAACAAACAAAATAAAGATATTGTTTCCATGTATAACTAAAAAAAAAACTAAAAAACAAAAATAGTAGACAAAAGAAATCGCATATAGCCTATAAAGTCAAAAATATTTCCTAACCTTTTATTTAAAAAAAAAAAAAGTTTGCTGATGACAGGTATAAAGCATTCAGCTTAGTGCCTGGTCAATAATATATATTCAATAAATGGCAATAATGTTGTAACTAGTACTACTACTACAGTAGTACTACAAAACTATTAATAGTACCAAAGGTACTGGTACTAGTTTGTCATTATTATTCCTATATTTTATTATCCTTAATGATTATGCTCCTTGAATAATTTTCTTCGCTCTTTTTATTCTTGAAATATCTTAATTTCTCCTTTTTTTTGTTTACTATGGTAAAATACTCATAAAATTTACCAGATTTTTTTCCTTCATTTTTGAAAGATGTTTTCACTATTTACAGAATTCTGGATTGACAGACTTTCCCCCACACCCTTTCAGAACATTAAAGATGCCACTCACTGTCTTCTACCTTGCAAGGTTTCTGATGAAAACTCTATTATAATTCACAGCTTTGTTCCTCTGCATGTAATATGTCTATTTTCACTGGTACCTTCAAGATTTTCACTTCATCCCTGGTTTTCAGAAATTTAAATATGCAACATCTCTAAGTAGGGGTGAGGGCAGGAGTTGTGTGTTTGGCACTTATCTTTCTTAGGGTTCTCTAAACTTCCTGAATCTGTGATTTGATATCTTTCATTATCTCAGCCATTACCTCTTTCAACATTTCTCTGTCCCATTCTTTTTCTTCTGGGATTCCAGTTAGATGTACATTAATACATGAGACTTTTTGATATGGTCCCACAATTCTTAGATGCTCAGTTCTATTTTGTAGGCCCCCCCTCCGACACACACACACACACACACACACACACACACACACACACACACTTGTTCTCTCCATTTCAATTGGGGTAACTTCTATTGACTATCTTCATGTTCACTATTCTTTCCTTAGCTGTGGCAGGTCTTCCCATGAACCTATTAAGTGAGGCATTCTTCATCACTGTTACTGTGTTAACACATTTACTATTTCCATTTGATTTTTTCTTACAGTTTCCATCTCTTTGCTGAAAATCCCTATCTGCTCAAGTATGTTCTCCATTTTTTCACTGGAACTTTCCACATGCTAATCACAGTTAAAATTCCCTCATTATCCCAAAATCTTGTTCTGTTGTTTACTTTGTCTCTTAACAGTGGGCTGGTTTTTCTTGCTTTTTTTTTTTTTATTTCTCTTTTTTTTTTTTTTTCCTGAACACCTGACATCCCATAGGAGACTCCAGTGTGATGATTTCCCCGATTTATCGCCATTCAACAAAGTAACGGAAGGAGGAGTCCTTCCCATCAGTAGAAGGTATTTTATTTCCTTTTTTCTAGCTACACTGAGTTTCCACCAATGGGTTTCAACAGGGTTTGCTACCCTTACCCAAATGTCTTAAGAGTGCTTTCCTTGAGAGCAAGGTACAGGTGAACTTTGTGTGTATCCCACAACAATAGCTACTCTCCTTTCCAGGTACAAATCTAAGGGATGATTTCTCTGGTCTCCCACCGCATTCCCAACTTTTCTCCATAGAGGTCCTTGAATATGAAATTATCGGTAGGTGCAAACTTTCTTTGTGTCTGAATCTCAATATGTTCATCCTAGCCCATATTCACCCATTAACAATTTGTTAAAATTTTAACTGAATTCTCATTCATTTGAATGTAGATTCTATTTTCTTCCATGCCCTGTCCCTGGTGAGCGAGTGCTTACAGAAACACCTATATTTTTCCTAATTTCAGTCTAATTGATTATAGGTTCAAAACAGTTATGATTTTGTATATTATCTTACTTTTCTGGTTTGTAGGATGATACTGCTTCCAGGCTTCTAAATGTAAGAATAAATTTGTCCCAATTTGACTATTTTTAAATACTCTGGCTATGAATAACTCTTAAATAGTTCATAATTTCCTGTGCTCTTATAATCTATTTTTTGAGAGAGAGAGAGAGAGAGAGAGAGAGAGAGAATTTTTTAAAATATTTGTTTATTTTTTTTAGTTTTCGGCAGAAACAACATCTTTGTTTGTATGTGGTGCGGAGGATCTAAGCGGGCCGCACGCATGCCAGGCGAGTGTGCTACCGCTTGAGCCACATCCCCAGCCCCTAATCTATTTTAGAGATATCATGCCCAATGTCATCATGCATGAAGAATATATTTGGACAATAGAGTACACATCCTAATAAGAAGATATTTATTTGTCCATGATGATGCCCCAAGTTATTTTTAATTTCCTACCATTTACTCATGCAAGGCAAATTCTTTAATGCTACCTTTATGCAGGACTTCATACACTTTACAAATGTAGTACAGAGCATCCTCGATTTTTTGCCATTCAACAAAGTAAATGGCTCATACAACCCTCTGGCAATTACTTTCCGTGTCTGCTTTGAACACAGCAAAAATACCTCTTCTTTCTATTATAATCCACCTCTAGTCTCAATATTCTTTTATTTGCTCCTCATATATTTCTAAAAGTGAAACTCTTAGGAGTTAGCATTCTCTAATCCCCTTAATGAATCCATGCTCTAGCACTTTCTGGTCATAGGATCTTCCTCAGATTACCGAACCTCTCAACTTCAGTTTCCTCATTTGCAATATGAAGATAATAGTGTGAGAAATTAAATGAGAAAAAAAATGTATTATCTTTGAAAAGTACTTGGAAATTATTGTCCTTTTCTATTATTAATAGCTGATTAAATATTATATGTATAGCCAATTATACAAAGACTCAGGTATCTCTTTCCTACTCAAGCATATAACCTTTCTTATTCTATTATTTCTAAACGAAAACCAAATTAAACTTATAAATCATTTTCACTTAAAATATTTTTTCCAGGAATGTAACTGGCTGCAAATTTGAGGTCCTTGTGCACTGTAAAAATCTTTTCTTTCTTATTTTAACTGTTATGTATGTATGTATGTGTGTGTATGCATACACACACACACACATATATTAATACATTTGTGTGTCTGTACACACACATACACACAAGCCTAATCATCAAGCCTGATGATTAGTGACTACCCTGCACATCTGGCCTTCCATCTGCAACAGGGACAGTGCCAGGCACAATGCTTAGCTCATTTTTTCTTGGACAGACTCCATTACCCACTCATATATTTCACTGACTCTAAAAGAACCAAGCAAATGATCTGATCGTTTTGGTAATTAAAAAACTTCCTGCCAGCATGCATTTTCAGCAATTGCCAAAGATATTCCAGAGTGATAAATTGCTCTTACAAGGGCTTAATCAGTTTATTTCTCTTGATCTTCAGGTTTCATCCTGTCTATAAACAAAGTTCCTAAGAATATTTTGGTGCAGCTGCTAGCAGTATCCTTGTGATGTTGACTGGGTATGCATCCCTTTTTAGCCTGAGTACTTTCAACCTAAAAAAGACTCATAAAAAAAGAGGATTTCTAGATCAAAATACAATAAGAATTTCTAATGTCCACAGGAATACTTCTTCCATATGAAAACATGCCTATGTGTCTTAACAGTATTTTAGAAATGCATTTGGTAGTATTTATAGATCATATGGAGGTATTTTTCCCCTTAGAATAATTTATATGTGGAAAAGTTCCAGAGGTTAGATGGCAGTCTTGTACTTTTCTAAAAAAGCAAAGGAAAGTTGTAAAATAGTTGTATGTATATCAGCAGTAACTAAAACATGAACTATACAAACCTAGTATTTATTTCAAATATCATGGAAAACAACTTTCCATGCATATATTCACTTCAACTACCAAAGGAGAACAATGAGTTTTGCAATAGATATTAATGAAGATCTTTATACACTCTGAACATCTACTAATTCAAATAAAATGTACCAATATGTTCAAAAGATTACAAGTACATACCACTTATAAAGGCATATAGTTCCTTTTAGCTTCTTTGAATTTTGAGATCACTAGCCTCAGAGGAGCTAGGCTTCAACTTTCTTTCAACTCTTAACATTTAAATTGGGAGGCAGGGGTAATAGGGATTGAACCCAAAGAAACTTTGCCACTAAGCTACATCCCCAGCTCTTTTTATTTCTTTAAGTAGGGTCTCACTAAGTTGTTTAGGGTCTCACTAAGTTGCTTATGGCCTTGATAAGTTGCTGTTTGAACCTGTGATATTCCGGTCTCAG
Organism: Marmota flaviventris; assembly: GCF_047511675.1. Classification (NCBI taxonomy): domain Eukaryota; kingdom Metazoa; phylum Chordata; class Mammalia; order Rodentia; family Sciuridae; genus Marmota; species Marmota flaviventris. The sequence continues at coordinate 92,615,054 of NC_092499.1, forward strand.
CCTCCTGAATCACTGGAATTATTAAAGGTGCTCTTAATCACTCATTCAGAGCCGTAAAGAAGAAGAGCAATAAGCATCTTGTTTCTAATCTCTACAAAAAAAAAAAAATGGATGCTACTTAAGGTACTTGCTCCATTCAGTCATCTGAGGGGCAGTAAAGACATAGGGAATATATTTACTAATGGATATTTCAAAAAATAGCAAGAAGAAAACCACATGCCAAAAAATGGCTTGTTGAATTCTTCTCTTTTCATGTGAAAATGTCAGAAGTTCCCAGAGACAGAAGTATATCTGATTTTTATATTTCAAAGTTGTGTTATAATGTTTACCTTAAGTGTATAGAACTTCCAATGAACTTATAATAGATAGTTTTATATAAAAATCTTCCTTTTACGTTTTTTAGAAAGCCTGAAGAAAATATAAAAACTCCTTATATTATTTTGTTCACTATTTTAAAAATGGGGATCATACTACCCCTCAGATGACTGATATAGGGACTGAGTAGGATAAAATAACATGATCTATGTGAACTTTCAGAAACTGTGAAATATTAAACAAATGCCAATCTGACCAAAACATAAGAACAAAGCATACCCAGAATGTAAAAGACAAAACTGAACATGAATCTGGAAAAGCTAACTATATAATGGATGAAATTACTATCTGTAAAAAGTTCATATGTGTTCCTCTACACCAAGTCCAACATGGTTTAGGTATCTCAGCAAAAATGGTTTGCTTAAAATAAAGCTGGAACTTTTTGGTAGTGAGATATGTATGAAGAAAATATTAACAGAAGATGGCAGTATAAAAGGGTTTTTTAGAAAGAGGGAGAGAGCTGCAAAGAAGAAAAATCTGGCAACGTTTACCCAGCAGTGTCCAAGAAAAATGAGTAGAACTCAGCAGTCATTGTGATTTTGAGAGACAGATATTCTATATTATAAAGCTAGCTTAATATGTCAGATCTCACTAGATGTAATGAAATCCCCTTCAGAACTACTTTGCTTCCTTCACTCTGATTCTCTGTTCACCAAGCCACCTTTTTGATTACTAATTAGATCAGTAAAAATAAAAACAAGATATAAACTGATGTGATCACCACCAGGACACTGTGAGACCCAGTGGGTAGAAAGTCAATATACTGACTCCTCTTTCCAACTTCAATATGCACTATCTTTGAGAAAGTATTTTGCATATTTATCAAGGGCCATATAACCATTCTCATTTTTTAATTTCATACTTCTTCTAGTTACAATGTCAATGTGGGGAAACATGTTTATAAAGTTGAAAACCATAGAATTTCATGTACATTTTTTAAAAAGAAAGAAAACTACATACAAGAGGAAGTGAGGGGAAAGGGAAAAATAATACAAGGGGGATAAATGAATGACAGTAGAGGGGGTAGAGAGAGAAGAGGGGAGGGGAGGGGAGGGGAGGGGGGATAGTAGAGGATAGGAAAGGCAGCAGAACACAACAGACACTAGTATGGCAATATGTAAATCAATGGATGTGTAACTGATGTGATTCTGCAATCTGTATATGGGGTAAAAATGGGAGTTCATAACCCACTTGAATCAAAGTGTGAAATATGATATATCAAGAAATTTGTAATGTTTTGAACAACCAACAATAAAAATTTAAAAAAAAAAGAAAAAAAATTGTTAAAAGAACAATTAAGATATGCTAAGATATCGTCAACAGGACCTTAAGCAACAATTACTTGAAATACACCACATTTAGACATACACGTATTATTAATATAGGTTTTAAAGGCATGTTCTGAAAATAAGACATGTTCTAAAACAGCTGTTTGAGTATCTTTCAGTGATAAATGTTAAAATCATTGATGTAACTTATAAAAATGTGATTAGAACTCAAGATTCTAAAGAATAATTTTATAGTTGTCATCAACATTATTTAATTGGTTTAGTTGCATATTTTACAGTTTTATACATTTGTAAATATCTAAGATGCTATGTGCACCCTTTTAATATTTTAACTAGAAAAGGATTTCATTAATACTTGAATTAGAAGAGAAGAGTGTCATTAAGATTAGAGGGAGATTAATTATAAATAAATAAAACCAAAGACTTACCTAATGACAATAAACTCATGAGACTCTTCATTATATTCAATTTGAAATTATTTATACTGACCCATTCAAATGAATGTCAGTGATTATGCAGCATATTGGGTAAAAAAATTAAACTTCATCTTTTGTGAAAAAAAAAATAAAAATAAAAATAAAAAAAAACTGACAATTCGAGTACTCTTTCTCTGTGAATATTACATACTAATTTAATACAGTTATAAAGATTACATAGTAGGATTCGCAAACTCAAATGCATAGAGGATCAGGAAAGAAACTATAAAGAAGAGCAGATTGGCTCAAGAGATAATAGGCAATGAAGAAGACTATGCTAAACGTCCAGCAACCAATAAGCCAGCCATGCTCAGCTCCATCCATTCACTGCCATAGCAGAATGTGGACTCAACATTATTAAATCTCTGTTTTTTTTTTTTAAAGAGAAGCTGCAAATCAGAATCTCTATGAAACCACTTAACATTCAAACACTGGCAATTAAATTCAGTTTTAAAAACTGAGTGAGCTAACAGTATGAGGTCCAAACAAAAACATTTCAAAGCCTGAATTTGGCCTGGAGTTCACCCATTTGAAATGTGCTCTGAAATTCTGAAAAGTACGTATAATGCCAAAAAACACAAAATATTGGAACGTAAGTCAAATTATACAAATGTAATATACTCTTCTCATAAACAGAAACATTTCAAAACTACCCACATTGTTACATGTAATATAAACCAATAATAAATCTTGTTATCAACATCAATTTCATCTCCATGAAACAGTAGTCGTCTGTACTACTCATTTATGTCATTTTGCATTTTATTCTTGTACATATGGAATTGACTTGCAAAATCAATTTAACATATTCTACTTTTTAATATACTTGCACTGGGAATGTGTTTCTTCCTAGCAAAGAAAATTATAAATAATGCTCTAATCTTTAATAACATTCTGAGTCAATCATACACCAAAGGGTGATATTATATAAAACTACAGATATGCATACTAAAATAATAAAAGCTAAGACTAGATTGAGATGATAAGAATTGATGCACATATTTCAACTCTTCCCATCCCAAATCCAAAGTAATGAAAGAAAATACATTAAAAGATTAAATTCAAATTTTCAGTGAAAACAAGAAAGAATGCTAAGCAAATGACGACTTTTGAGGATTTCTCAAAGGAAAGAAAGCAGGTAGAATTCAATGAGAGAAAAAGATCAGAGGAAACCAAAGTTCTAAACACTTGTAAGGAAAAACTGCTGTGAAGGTAGGTGCAGCTTCATGGAGCTCCAAATGTAGTTGAATAAGGAGCAGATGGGGGTTCTGAGGCAATCACCAGGATAAAAAAGTACACCGGATACAGCAAGGCTGGTTTTTTCTTTTTCTGGATTATGCTAAGTAGCTGGCTGATCAGAGCAGCTAATGTAAGCACTGGGGTCTAACGTAGTGCCTGCTGATAATAAGCCCTGTCCCATCAATCCTATTTGATAGCCAACCTTCCTCATTATGACAGTGGCTCAGGACATGTGCTAACCAGAAGTGGTTAGATAAAGTGGAGGACAGATGATTTATTAGAGGAGTTGGAAGAATATTTCAGGATATATTTCTTTAGCTTAACAAGTTGCAGAAACCTCATCTTGTTTACAGGGCTCCAACAGCCAGAGGAAGGGTACCTTTTAAAAACTGTCACAAAGGCATACAAATAAGCCAGTTGAGAACACTGATGCCAGCATAACACACTTTCATGAAAGGGTTAAAGAAGGAACCAGCTGCTTGCAACTGATTAGGGCTGGGAGACAGGGAGAAGGGTCAGCACTCTCTGTTCTCTCATTCCTAGAACTGGTTACTAATCTTTCTGTCTGCACCCTTCTTCCCTTGGGTCCAGAAAAGAGAATTCTGGATCCCCAAAGCAACCTTATGACAAAATTTATGAAAGTGTGAATGCACCCATCCTGGGGAAAGGAAGAGAAACCTAAATGCATTTTTGTCTTTACCCACTCAATTTGTACTTTCTTCACTGCCCTCTAGGGAAAGCTCTCTTTTGGATTATCCAGTTTCCCAAGTCCTGTTATGATTCAGAATCAAGAGAATAAGAAAGGCAAGACTAGAGAACCGAGAGGAAAAGGGGAAGAATTCCTACTTGCTCTATCAATTTTTGGACTCAGCACTTGTTGTAGAGAATCTGAGTAATGGGCACAGAATAGAGGAAAAATAAGAAGAAAAGCTGGAAAGACTTAAGTTTGTCCATCTAATAAAGAGTTTTAAGAGAACAGATGAGAGAGAAAACAAATCAGGTTAGGGAACCAGAATGAATTCAAGTTTTTAGTGAGGGAGGGGTTTCTGAGCAGCCCTAAGGAAAAATTGGAGAGAAAAAATAAATACAGGGGATTGTGAGAAGTATTGCTATGGCTTACAACTTAGATTTTATATAACATTCTTTGAAGGAAGCAAATTTCTTCTAGATAATAAACTGTGTTTCACTGTGCTGCTTCACTATGCAGCTCGGCGGCCTACCAGGGCCTTAGCATTCATGAAGGTTAGGGACTTACAGGGACCAGCAGAGGTAGAAGGGAAAGTGATATGAGTTTAATCAGGGTTCCCGCAGATGTGCATACTTCTTTTGTCCCTGTGACCCAAATTAAAATTAAAAGGAATCTCTAAATATAGCATCCGCTTTCAATCACTAATAAATCTCTCTCAAATACCCAGCTTTAAAGGTTTGCTTTGAGGAATTAGAGGAAGGAATGAAAACTAGTCATTTCATCTAGATTCCATTCTTTCTTTTCTTTTTAGTCACCATTCTTTACAGGGGAAAAACACCTCAAAAATTAATGAAGCTTAGCCAGGAACCAGTGGCACATGCCTGTAATCCCAGCAGCTCAAGAGGCTGAGGGAGGAGGACTGCAGGTTCAAAGCCAGCCTCAGCAACTTAGCGAGGCTATAAGTAACCTAGCAAGATCCTGTCTAAAGATAAAAAATAAAAAGTGCTGAGGATGTGGCTCAGTGGTTAAGCATCCTAAGGTTAAAACTCCAGTACAAAAAAAAAAAAAAAATTAATGAAAATTGCTAGGAGTAGCATCCCTTTATGTTCAAAACTCTAGAAAAACTAGGGATAACAGGAACATACCTCAATATTGTAAAAGCAATCTATGCTAAGCCTCAGGCTAGCATCATTCTGAATGGAGAAAAATTGAAGGCATTCCCTCTAAAATCTGGAACAAGACAGGGATGCCCTCTCTCTCCACTTCTGTTCAACATAGTTCTCGAAACACTGGCCAGAGCAATTAGACAGACGAAAGAAATTAAAGGCATACAAATAGGAAAAGAAGAACTTAAATTATCACTATTTGCAGGTGACATGATTCTATACCTAGCAGACCCAAAAGGGTCTACAAAGAAACTATTAGAGCTAATAAATGAATTCAGCAAAGTGGCAGGATATAAAATCAACACGCATAAATCAAAGGCATTCCTGTATATCAGCGACAAATCCTCTGAAATGGAAATGAGGACAACCACTCCATTCACAATATCTTCAAAAAAAATAAAATACTTGGGAATCAACCTAACAAAAGAGGTGAAAGACTTATACAATGAAAACTACAGAACCCTAAAGAGAGAAATAGAAGAAGATCTTAGAAGATGGAAAAATATACCCTGTTCATGGATGGGCAGAACTAACATCATCAAAATGGCGGTATTACCAAAAGTTCTCTATAGGTTTAATGCAATGCCAATCAAAATCCCAATGGCATTTCTTACAGAAATAGAGAAAGCAATCATGAAATTCATATGGAAAAATAAAAGACCCAGAATAGCAAAAACAATGCTAAGCAGGAAGTGTGAATCAGGCGGTATAGCGATACCAGACTTCAAACTATACTACAGAGCAATAGTAACAAAAACAGCATGGTACTGGTACCAAAACAGGCGGGTGGACCAATGGTACAGAATAGAGGACACAGAAACCAATCCACAAAACTACAACTATCTTATATTTGATAAAGGGGCTAAAAGCATGCAATGGAGGAAGGATAGCATCTTCAACAAATGGTGCTGGGAAAACTGGAAATCCATATGCAACAAAATGAAACTGAATCCCTTTCTCTCGCCATGCACAAAAGTGAATTCAAAATGGATCAAGGAGCTTGATATCAAATCAGAGACACACCGTCTGATAGAAGAAAAAGTTGGCTACGATCTACATTCGGTGGGGTCGGGCTCCAAATTCCTCAATAGGACACCCATAGCACAAAAGTTAATAACTAGAATCAACAAATGGGACTTACTCAAACTAAAAAGTTTTTTCTCAGCAAAAGAAACAATAAGAGAGGTAAATAGGGAGCCTACACCCTGGGAACAAATCTTTACTCCTCACACTTCAGATAGAGCCCTAATATCCAGAGTATACAAAGAACTCAAAAAATTAGACAATAAGAGAACAAACAACCCAATCAACAAATGGGCCAAGGACCTGACCAGACACTTCTCAGAGGAGGACATACAGTCAATCAACAAGTACATGAAAAAATGCTCACCATCTCTAGCTGTCAGAGAAATGCAAATCAAAACCACCCTAAGATACCATCTCACTCCAGTAAGATTGGCAGCCATTATGAAGTCAAACAACAACAAGTGCTGGCGAGGATGTGGGGAAAAGGGTACACTTGTACATTGCTGGTGGGACTGCAAATTGGTGCAGCAAATTTGGAAAGCAGTATGGAGATTTCTTGGAAAGCTGGGAATGGAGCCACCATTTGACCCAGCTATTCCCCTTCTCGGTCTATTCCCTAAAGACCTAAAAAGAGCATGCTACAGGGACACTGCTACATCGATGTTCATAGCAGCACAATTCACAATAGCAAGACTGTGGAACCAACCTAGATGCCCTTCAATAGACGAATGGATAAAAAAAATGTGGCATTTATACACAATGGAGTATTACTCTGCATTAAAAAATGACAAAATCATAGAATTTGCAGGGAAATGGATGGCATTAGAGCAGATTATGCTAAGTGAAGCTAGCCAATCCCTTAAAAACAAATGCCAAATGTCTTCTTTGATATAAGGAGAATAACTAAGAACAGAGTAGGGACGAAGAGCAGGAGAAGAAGATTAACATTAAACAGGGATGAGAGGTGGGAGGGAAAGGGAGAGAGAAGGGAAATTGCATGGAAATGGAAGGAGACCCTCAGGGTTATACAAAAGTACATACAAGAGGAAGTGAGGGGAAAGGGAAAAATAATACAAGGGGGAGAAATGAATGACAGTAGAGGGGGTAGAGAGAGAAGAGGGGAGGGGAGGGGAGGGGAGGGGAGGGGGGATAGTAGAGGATAGGAAAGGCAGCAGAACACAACAGACACTAGTATGGCAATATGTAAATCAATGGATGTGTAACTGATGTAATTCTGCAATCTGTATATGGGGTAAAAATGGGAGTTCATAACCCACTTGAATCAAAGTGTGAAATATGATATATCAAGAAATTTGTAATGTTTTGAACAACCAACAATAAAAAATTAAAAAAAAAAAAGAAAATTGCTAGGAGCGATGGTGGAAGAGGATTCATATATTTCGGTACCTACCCACTTCTGATTTAGAATGAAACTATGAAGAAGAAACCAAGGAAACAATTATGAAAACTTCTGAATTTAAACTTCTTTAACAGCCCCCAGGTAACACCATATTAATACAAGTAGGCTCTACCCTGAGCCAAATTTCGTAACAGACCAAATTAGTTTATTGAAGTATAAGGTGTTTTCCCTTCTGGACACATTTGCTTTGTACAAGGTCAAAGACATCTTTAAAAGAATGTTAGCCTTCACTAATAAATGGAAAATATATTTTAAGGTGTATGAGAAGATTTTCTGGTGCCCCTAAAAATCCAAAACACTCGTGGTCTCCTCCTCAGACCACATGTCCAAAAGAATACTCCATATTATTTTGTGACAGATTCTCCATTTACCATCATAAGGGATTTAGGCTTTATCCTGACAATAATGGAACCATTAAAGAATTCCAACAAGAAAAATGACATGAGTATTTTGAATTTTAGAAAGATCACTGTGTGATCTGAAATCACTGTGTCAGAAGAATAGGAAGGGCTGTCTAGAGGCAGGGAGATTAGGTAAGAGGCCCCTGTTGTTCAGACAAAAATAATGAGGGCTTGAAGAAAGTGGCAGGGATGTGGAGAAGAAGAGCCAGATTTAAGAGAGACTTTGAAGACAGAGCTGACAGGACATGATAACAGATTGATGAGAGGCAGGATAGAAGAAGGACAATACAATAAGTACTAGATTCGTCTTAGATAACTGGAAGGACAATGATGACATCCCTCCAAAATAGGGATTATGGGGAAGCAACAGATTTTGGAGATAAGATGGTGAATTTAATTTGATTTCTGTATAGTTTGATTTGATTTGAACAGGATGAGTTTCAGATGCCTGGACTGAATACTACACAGATATATAGCAAGAAGTAGAGTGTACATGTCTTGTGCTTAGGAATACTGCCTGAACTCAATCAACTTAGAGATTTGATAGTCATCAGTGACTAAACATTAGTGGAAATTGAGGTCACAGATAAGCTCATCCAGGAACAAAATGTGTGAAGTATAAATTCCTGTGCATCCCCAACATGAAGGAAGGAAAAAGAACCCACAAAAAACTCAGAGAATGAAGAGGAAAAGAGATGCAATTACCTCTACTGATTGCAATTAAACTATTAAAAAGAAAGTGGTTAACAGGGTCAACTGTTGCAAAAAGGTCAATTAGAACAGAGATGGATAAGCATCACTATCAATGCTAGTGAGCATTTGGGGAGCAGATATCAGAAGATGTGGCGGAACAAAGGCCAAGGAAATGAAAGAGTAGGTGTATCTTTGAAGGAGGCTGGCTATGGGAGGAGGGGGGAGAATGGAATTAACAGACTTTCATAAGGTGGAAATGGCCACTAAATAAGTTTTACCACTGTGTTACTGAACTATTGACCAGGCTTCAGTATTCTGGACAATGATCACTGGTCTAAAAGTGCTATGATCAAGACCAGGAGTCCCCATTGGGCAGTCAGAGTCCAATTACCAAATTTCAAAGGCTTTTGCTTGTTTTTTGTTTTAAATTTCATGTCTCCTTCCCTCTCTTTCTTCCAGACCCTTTCCCAGTAAGTTCAACAGTTTGATGGCTCTTTTATAGTTATCTGTAGACTTGAGGAAGAAAATCTTTTAAAATATTTCTTATCCAATACTGGGGATAGTCAACCCCATACTTCTCACTGTAAGATATAAAATAAAATTATTCAAATTGCCTTCCTAAATTATAGTGATACATAAGATGATGTTGTGAGAAATTAAAATTCTATTAACAAAAGGAAATAGATATTGTTTTAACCAAATGTAAGATAAAATTTAAGGGACATATTATTAATGGTAAAAGAAGGAAAAAACAAATAAAAAGCTATGCTTTAAGCTGATGACTAAGTGTTGCAAAGATAATAAAATTCCTAATTAAAAACAAATTTCATTCAACAGCAATTAAAATCCCTTTATACTTTAAGTGATTACCAGCTTGATAAAATAAGTGTAAAAAAATAAGATAGCAAGAAATCACTTTATAGCTATCTTAAAGTAAACATGAGCCAAAATAATATGGCATAGGCTTAAGGAAAAGTGACACTCAAGGAATATGATAGTAGGGTTATTTGGTATTTTTTTAAATATATAACCAGATAGTAATCAATAGCAACTCAATGTTAGAGAAAGTAATCACCACTGAGAAATTGTTGGTATAAGTGAATATTATTAAGGAAAATCTGAATTCCTATCTTGCCTCATATATGTATATATCTATGATTATTTTTTAAAATTAAGAAAAGAAACCTGAAAACTGTTTTTTTTTGATGATTAACAAACTACCTCAGAGAAAAAGTAGACTTAAAAATTGTTTCACCAGAATGTAATAAAGAAATATAAAAAGGAATATGACATATTGAGGAAAACTGACAAAAAGTCTGTTGTCCAAAAATATAAAAGAAAGAAATATACAATCATATCAAAGCAACACCTAAAATTAATTAATGTGGTCAAGGAGAGAAAAAGATAAATTTTGAAAAAAAAATACAAATGAGGGAAAATCATATGAGAAACTACACAGAAATCAAGCCAGGCATAATGACTCATGCCTGTAACCCCAACTACTTGGGAGGCTAAGGCAGGAGGATCCCAAGCTCAAGGCCAGCCTGAGCAACTTAGTGAGAACCTGTCTCAAAATAACATTTTGAAAAGGGCTGAGGATGTAGCTCAGTGATAGAGTACTTTCCCAGCATGAACAGGGTCCTGTGTTCAATCACCAGTATGGAAGGAAGGAAGGAAGGAAGGAAGACAAATTAAGGAAATGCTAATTAAAATAGTTTTAAAGTACTATTATTTTAACTAACAAGATATAAATTATAAAATCTGGTGTTGACTGTCCTATACTTCTACTGAGTGACATTATTAATACATCCAATCAACTGAAAAATAATCAGGAATATGTAACCAGAACAATAATAGTATTCCTATCTTTTGAGCCAATAATTCCATAAAGCAGTATAAGGAAAGTGAGAAAATATTCAGAACCCTAAAAATGAAAGAAGGAAGGAAGAAAGAGGGAGGTAAAAGTGAAGGGAAGAAGAAAAATTATCTCTATAAAGATGCTTTTAGATGGAAAGATCTACCTTGCTCTTGGATAGGCAGAATTAATACTGTCAAAATGATCCTACTACCAAAAGCACTATATAGATTTAATGCAATTCTGATCAAAATCCCAATGGCATTCCTCATAGAAATAGAAAAATCAGTCATGAAATTCATCTGGAAAAATAAGAGACAGAATAGCTAAAGCAATCCTCAGCAAGCAGAGTGAAGCAGGTGGCATCACTATACCAGACCTCAAACTATACTACAGGGCAACAGTAACAAAAACAGCATGGTATTGGCACCAAAATAGACTGGTAGACCAATGGTACAGAATAGAGGACACAGAGACTAAACCACATAATTACAGTTATCTTATATTAGACAAAGGTGCCCAAAACATACATTGGAGAAAAGACAGCCTCTTCAACAAATGGTGCTGGGAAAACTGAGAATCCATATACAACAAAATGAAATTAAACCCCTATCTCTCACCATGCACAAAACTCAACTCAAAGTGGATCAAAGACCAGAGACACTGTGCCTTATTAGAAGAAAAAGTAGGCCCAAATCACCAACATGTCAGATTAGGCCCCAACTTCCTTAATAAGACTCCTACAGTACAAGAATTAATATCAAGAATCAATAAATGGGATGGACTCAAACTAAAAAGCTTCTTCTCAGCAAAAGAAACAATCAGTAAAGTGAATAGAGAGCCTACAATTTGGGAACAAATTTTTACCACTTGCACATCAGATAGAACACTAATCTCTAGGATATATAAAGAACACAAAACACTAACCCCCAAAAAAACAAATAGCCCAATCAATAAACAGGTCAAGGAACTGAACAGACACTTCTCAGAAGATGATACACAATAAACCAACAAATATATGAAAAAATGTTCAACATCTCTAGCAATTAGAGAAATGCAAATCAAAACTACTCTAAGATTTCATCTCATTCCAGTCAGAATGGCAGCTATTAAGAACACAAACAACAATAAGTGTTGGCGAAGATGTAGGGGAAAATGTACACTCATACACTGCTGGTGGGACTGCAAATTGGTGCAGCCAATATGGAAAGCAGTATCGAGATTCCTTGGAAAACTGGGAATGGAACCACCATTTGACCCAGCTATCTCACTCCTTGGTCTATACCCAAAGGACTTAAAAACAGCATACTACAGGAACACAGCCACATCAGTGTTTATAGCAGCACAATTCACAATAGCTAAACTGTGGAACCAACCCAGATGCCCTTCAGTGGATGAATGGATAAAGAAAATGTGGTATATATACACAATGGAATATTATTCAGCATTAAAAGAGAATAAAATCATGGCATTTGTGGTAAATGGGTGGAGTTGGAGAATATAATGCTAAGTGAAGTTAGTCAATCCCAAAAACCCAAATGCGGAATGATTTCTCTGATATAAGGTTGTTGATTCATGGTGGGGTTGTGAGAGAGCATGGGAAGATTAGATGAACACTAAATAAGGCAAAGGGGAAAGAAGAGAAGTGAGGGGGCATGAGAGTAGGAAAGACAGTGGAATGAGATGGACATCATTACCCTAAGTACATGTATGAAGACACAAATGGTGTAACTCTACTTTGTGTACAACCAGAGACATGAAAAATTGTGCTCTATATATACAATGTGCTGTCATATTTCACAAATTAGAATAAAATTTTTAAAATGCAAAAAAAGACACTCTTAGATATGCTATTTAAAATAGTGAAAACTGAAAAACATCCAAGTTCCCCTTAGAAGCAGAATAATTGTGAAAACTAGGATACACCAATGTGACATATTTCCACACAACAACTAGAATATAACCAATGACAAAGAAGACCAATTAATTTGGATGTAAATAAAATTTTGTTATTTTATTTTTCTGTGCAGTAGCTTAAATTTATAAAAAGGATGTTTTCCTAGTTTGTAAATGAAAATGTCTCATGAATAACAATCATAAACCTGACTTAAATGAAGAAAAAAATGATTTACTATTCCCCTTTGTCTATGGGTTTTTTCATTCTATCACAGAAGAACAGGAAATGGATTTGACATGACTGATTTTCACAGAGGAATTTTGATTATTGCCCTAGAATCTTGTGTTCTTATAAGTAATACCAAGCTAGATGTTAGATGATTGTTCCAGGTTCTTTCTAAATGCTTAAGTTCCTCTGATTTTTAAACTCCTTTACCTTTGGAATTGAGGATAGAGCTTCCACTAATAACTTCTGAGATCTTGAAATCTTTAGACATTCGAAGGGAGAAGTGTGGCCTGATGAATACTAACCACTTTTGACTTGACATTCAGATGAAATAATAGCTCTTTTCTTACTTCTAAAGAAAATTTAAAAAGGAATATGAAGATGATAAAATCACACTCTTTCCCATCAATCTTAAAAATTTCACCATCATTTTTATGACCAGCTTTGTGGCATTTTTTATATGCCAATGGTTACTGGATACAGTGCCCATCACCAGTCTTGCCACAGCAGTTCTCTTGTTCCTGTCGTCTAGAACTCACCCTTCTACACTGCCACCCCTGACTTCAGGGAAGCAGAATATTCACAGGCAACCTGAGGACATTGTGGCCTTTCCTCAGAATATCTAAAAGCATAGAAAGCTTTTAAAAATATAAGTAGACTTATCACTAAGTTCCATAAATTACCTTTCACTTGGAGAAATTACCACAGAGTTGTAAACAGATGGTATCAAAAAAACGATAAAGTCAGATCAGTTATTTCAATGATTTTGCTGGACAAATGTATCCAATGTACACCAAAGTCTCATTAAAAGTTCACCTCTCTGAATCTCCTTCCAAGTGATAATAGGCACCCGGATCATTTCCTCCTTTTCTCTAATATAGGTTACATTAAAAATGATACATCCAACTTGCTAAGTTCAATTTCAAAAAAAAAATTTAAGATTCAAGAATATGGCTCCGGGCTGGGGTTGTAGCTCAGTGGCGAAGCGCTTGCCTAGCACGTGTAAGGCACTGGGTTCGATCCTCAGCACCACATTAAAAAAATAAAATAAAATAAAGATATATTAGAAAAGAAAGAAATACAGCTCCAACTGACAGTGCTGAGGATCTGAGATAACAGCATTTCCTAGTGATGAAGGTTACTTTCCACCACAGTAATTACTTTAGATCTATTCATTTAAAAAAAAAAACTAAAATTCATAAATTAACACAAACAAATCTTTAACATAAGCTAAGTCTGAGTATTACATGTTGCTAAACTATACTGAGACTAAATGCCACAGTTCTAGTGATTACAGTATGTTTATGAGTGTCACCGAGTTCTTAATAAAATGCAGCCAGCTCAATAGCAACACTTAGCTTCTCTCCCCTCCACAGGGATGTGATCCTGTCCTAAACCCCTGCAGAAATCTCATGCCAGGAACCAGTTCAACTTCAATCTGAGTTTCACCTTCCTATTGCTACATATCAAGAACCCTAACCCCTACTATCCAGTAGGCCCTTACCACATTAGAGTATACCTAGTCCTCCCTCTACCAGCTCATCATTCTACCCTGTCTCTTGCCTCTCTCCTATGAGTCCCTCCCATTCTCAGCTAGCCAGTCTTCCACCCTGCCATCATTTAAATATTGTTGGAAATCAGTCTTCTTCACAATCCTTCCCAAGTAATTGGAAGGGGAAAAGTCCAGCTAACAGAGAGTTACTAATTAAACTGATATACTTTCCTCGTCCCGCTCATTGGGCACTACTGCATTCGTGCAGCACAAACACTTTTTTAAGTGTTTGTTCCTAATGAGTGTTCATTCTGTGATTGCTCACTTTAAATAACACATTCCTAGAGAAGAGCAATTTATATGTATACAACAGAATACATTTCACATAGATTCATAAAATAAATGCTTTTGTGTGTGTGTGGGGGGGGGGGGGTCTGTGTTACCAGGGATTGAACCCATGGGTGCTTAACCACTGAGACACATCCCTAACCTTTTTTTATCTTTTTATTTTGAGACAGGGTCTTGCTAAATTGTTGCTTAGGGCTTTGCTAAATTGCTGGGGCTGGACTTGAACTTGCCATCCTCCTGCCTCAGCCTCCCAAGCTGCTGATATTACAGGCATGCGCTGAAGGATATGGAAAATGACAACCCTCCAAGACAGTGGGACCCAGGAGAAGGGAGGGAGGAAGAAGGCAAAACATCAATCCTTCCCCAGTAAATCCTTTCCCAGTGACAAGACAATCCCTGGGAAGGAGGTGAACATCAATCCTAAAATGGCAGTGCCTTTGAAGAGGACAAATATTGATCCTTTCCTAATAAATTCTTTCCCAATGACAATAGACCACGGAGGAAAAAGCCAAACATTAACCCTTTCCCAGTGACAGTACAATGACCTCCGGAGGAAAAAGATAAACACTGGACCCTCCATCCTTGCCCAGTAAAAACAAGTTTCAAATTCTCATAACCTGTTTTCTAAGTGCCCAAACTGACACATTCTGTCAATAATTAAGTTTCCTCTCAGTGTAACCTATAAAAACGCAGGCCTTTCTTGTAACTGGGAGCCATTTTCTACCCAGAAAGTGAGGCCCTCTGATGCCCGACTCCACTGGTGAATAAAAGGCACTGCTGATCCCTGAAATCTTCTCCCTACCCAGTCATTTGTGCTTTCATTATGGTGCCAAAACGGCTTTGGTTATTTTTTTTTTAATATTCATTTTTTAGGTGTAGACGGACAACACAATACCTTTATTTTTATGTGGTGCTGAGGATCGAACCCGGGTCCCGCCCATGCTAGGCGAGCGCTCCACGCCCATGCTAGGCGAGCGCTCCACCGCTGAGCCACAATCCCAGCCCTGCTTTGGTTATTTCTGCTTACATGTGCCACCACAACTGGCTTAATAAATGGTTTTTTTAAAAAAATATGAAGGTCATAAGAGAGAGACACCTAGGTCTCAATCTGTAGCCTTCAGTGTTCATTTCAAAAAGTGAGAAGCACTGCATAACCATCACCATCTCCTGCTTTCATGACTACTGAACAATTTCAACTTCATTGTTGTTGGTTCTCTTTTCTCTCAATGATACTCATTAATAAAAATCATGACACCAGATATCAGTGTAAAGAATAAGTTTTTAGTAATATGAAGGAGGCAACTAGAAGAATCTGGCCTTTCTACCCTTCCCCCTTTTCCTTTATACTTCCATTTTTTATTAATTAATTTAATAGCTATGAAGGAAAAAGTAAACTTCACCCTATGGTATAGAAATGGCATCACATTTCAATGATTCTTTAGAGGAAAAAGGGCAATCTTCAAAAAACTTTCAAAGATAGAAAATTTATTTTACATCATTACTTAGCACACAAGAGTTAAAAGAATTGTAATTGGGGCATAGCTCACCGGTAGAGACTTGTCTACCAAACACAAGACCCTGATTCAATCCTCAGCACTGCCCAAAAAAAAAAAAAAGAGTTAAAAAATCAGGTTTGGAGGCTGGGGCTGAGGCTCAGTGGCAGAGCGCTTGCCTAGCATGTGTGACGCACTGGGTTCGATCCTCAGCACTGCATACAAAAAATAAGCAAATAAAATAAAGGCATGCTGTCCATCTAGAACTACAAAAAAAATTTTTTTAAAGAAATCAGGTTTTACAAAGAATTATCATTAAAAAAAGAAATAGGATTATGTAGTTAAGACACATGCCAAGTACAACACACTAGGATTCCAACACTGGAATTCACTATTGAGTAGCATAGGGCATTCCTAGATATGTTCTTACTTAAGCAAACTATTATCTTTTTATTTGATGAGAATCTAAAAGAAAATAGTTGTACTACAAATAATATGACTACCTCTAGGACCTCTTCTGCCATCCCCAACATCATTCTTTCTTTTTACTGAGGATGACAAGAATCAATAGAATTAACTTAAAACTGAAATTTTAAAATCTGGACAAGGGTAGAGAGAGGAAGACTAGATAAGCTAAATAAGGAAAAGGATAATACAGTAATGTGGTAAGAGGTTACTGAATAGTGGGTAGGAGTTACTTTTGGAAGAGGTTGGCAATGTTAAACAAATAGCAACTGGGAGAGGAACCTCAGTGGAAGTTTTAAGATCTTTATAGATGAAGTCAATAGGCTGAGCCAGGAGAATCTCAAGTTCAAGATCAGCCTCAGCAATTTAACAAGACTCTATACCAAATTTAAGGGGAGGGGGTGCTATGGATGTAGCTCTGTGTTAAAGCACCCCGGGTTCAATCCCTAGTAACCCCCACAAAATTCAATTCATTGAAGATGTACAAGTTGCTCTTATTTTTCCCCAATCTAAAATAATGAAAGAGACTCCTTACTTACATGTCATTTTAAAAAGCCCACTGGAGCTGAGAGTGTACTCAGTGTACAGCACATACTCAGCATGCATGAGGCTCTAGGTTCAGGCCCCAGCACATACAAAAAAAACCTCCATCTAGTATTTAAAAATAGTTTTATACTAGATGTCAAAACCCAATCTTATATACTTAGTAAACATTTCATAAACCTGAAGCCCAACCATTCTATAATTTATTGTAAGTCAGATTCTGTAAGTTCAAGAAGCATTATCCACAAAATGTAATAAGCAAAGGAATCACAGATATTATCCCCAGGGCTATGGAACTATAGCAACAACTTTGTCCTGTTTCTGAAGAATCTACTGAGGAGTGACAGCAATTCCTCTGATTTTGTCTTTACCCTGTCATCTGTACCTCAAAGGCATTTCTTAATGTAAAATAAACAAAAAGTGAAAGTAATCCTTAGAGATTCCCTGAAGTCCCCAGATGATATTATAACTCAGTTTCCGCTTCAATATTCCATTAACTCCAAACAAGGAAAGACAGCTTAAAGTCATTTCCAAGGGCATCAAGAGATACATTAGGATAAACTTTTAGTGACAACAATCCACACCATAAAAATAGACCTACCTAGCGCCCAGAACAGGAAAAGAATTTCCTCTCTAGTTTTCACAGCCACTGTGCCTCCTCCAGAAGAAAAGGATCCTAGATCCTCTGACTTGCAGTAGTTTCCCAGGTTAATTACTAGGACCCTTCCCATGGCTGACTTCTGGCAAAGAACAATTAAGTCATGGGCAAAGTGAATGATTCAGCAAATTTCTGTAATAGGCGTTCCTCCAGAGAACACCAGCTTGGGGAAGGTCAACCAAGCTGTCCATATTCACAGCTAAGACATCCCTTAGTCAGAGCCTTTATACCACAAACCCATCCTTTCTGAAAGATGCTGACACAGCTTGCACCTTGCTGAGTGATTAGTAAGATTCCTCCTTCTTGCAGTCAATGACTACTTCCAGATAGGCCACACTCATACCAGAACAACCCACTCCCCTCCAACCCATCATGCTTGAGGAGATTGCTACCACTTGTCATCATAACATCCCGTCCCTATGCAAAGTGAGGCCCACAAGAGAACACCATCCTGTCCAAGCCCTGGAGGCGACAGGATTTGTCTGCTAGACTGGGGCAGCTCTGCTTCACCTTTTAGCCTTCTTCGACTCAGGGACAATGCAGGTTAGATCCCTCCCCCAGGACCCTGACTAGACTCCCTTTCCATTTCTTTTTCTAAAGATCATACTTCAGTTCCAGTACTCTAGAGAATACAAGTAAGGATCCCTGGCAAACAGGGAAACCTGTTCTCAAGTGACTCTGGCTAACAAAGAAGAAAAAGAATGAGTCTAGTACAGTGCAGGCAACGTGAAACTTAACAAGTTCGAGACATTGACTCTAGAACAAGTATTTCCATAATGTTATTATGTTATTATAGAACTGTGAGCCTATTTAGGAATTTGCAAGCTTAGCACTTCAGAAGGTACATATTTCATCCAAACTTGAGGAGCCATACAAGCTATAAGAGAGCACCTGATTTTCAGTCATATGGACACACCAGGGATATCTAAAAGGGAAAAGACAGCACTTCTTACCTAGCCTTTGATTAATCAGAACTTCAATACACAGGGTGCTTTATAGATTTATTTAAAATCCTGACTCAGGCAAGCTGGAAGCCACCTTAACATAAACTGTTGATGTAAACAATGAAAAATAAATTTTAATTTCTATGCTAGTAATTTCACAATAATATTGTTACCAGAAAATTAATAAATAGTTTGACATGGATGACTCTATTTGCCAAATCAGGAAGTAGTCTTACAGTTATCCAAACTTTCTCAGAGACCTGACCAAAAAGCTAGCTAATGTTTTTAACCTCTGAAATGCCATTCATAAAGTCTCCAACTTTTATTGTGTTACCAAGCTGGTACTATCCACTTTCCTTCAAAAGTAATTCTTTTAACATTTATCTGAAGAAGATAAACAAATGACTGATAAACATATGAAAAGATGCTCTACCATCAATAATCATTAGGGAAATGCATATCAAAACTACAATGAGGGGCTGGAGTTGTGGCTCTGAGGTAAAGCGCTTATCTAGCATGCGTGAAGCACTGGGTTCAATCCTCAGCACCACATAAAAATAAAATATTGTGTCCACCTATAACTTTAAAAAAAATTTAAAAAAAACTACAATGAGATAACATATTTTACTGATTAAGATGGCTAGTACCAAACAATCAGAAAACAACAAGTGTTGACAAAGATAAAACTGGAACCCTCTTACACTACTGATAGGAATGTAAAAAGGTACAGCCTCTAAGGAAAACAATTTCTCAAAAAATTAAATTAACATATGATCCAGCAACTTCACTTCTTCTGAGTATATACCAACTCATAGCAGCATTGTTCTCAATAGCTAAAACATAGAAGCAACCCAAATGTCCGTCAACAGATAAAAGATCAGTAAAATGTGGTATATATATTCAATGGAAGATTATTCAGCTTAAAAAAAAGAAAAGAAAAAAAGGGAGGAGATCCTGTCTTACACTACAACACAGATGAACCTTGATAACATCGTGCTCAGTGAAATAAACCCATCACAAAAAAGACAAATACTGTATGACTATATATGGTTCTAAGGATAGTTAAAAAATCACAAAAACGGAGTAGAATGGTGGTTTCCCCAGGACTAGAAGGAGGATGAAATGTGGAATTATTATTTAGTGGAGATAGGGGTTCAGTTTTATGAGATGTAAAGAGTTGTGGAGATGATGGTGATAACTGATGGTTGCATGGCATCATGAATATATTTAATAACACTGAACTACACATTTAAAATGGGTGAGATAATAAATTTTATGTCGTATGTATTTTAGCACAATAAAACAATCGATAAAAATTCTCAAGTATCTTTGCAAGGAATCTTTAAAACTACTTAATAAAAAAAAAAGGGTACCCTTAAAGAAATTAACAATGAAAAAATAAAGGAAGAGAACTGATAAAAAGACTTGATTTTTAACAAATAAGAAAAAATAGGTTACTGATGTGAAAATGATAAATATTTTGGAAGAAGCCTATGTAAAATTCAAATATTTTTAAAATAACCCTGATTATCCAGACATATTAACATTTAACAAAATAGATTACACAAGGTTTAGAGAAAAATAAGATACAAGTTAATAACCAGAGTTTGTAGGGTTTTTTTTTAAATTAAGTCCTACAAGTTGAAAAAAATTAAAATTTTATATGCATAGTCACTAAAAGAAGAAGAAAAGGGAAAGATCTCTAAATAAGTCAATGTGGACAGTCAAGATACTGTGAAGCACCCAGACTTTCAAAGGACGTCTTCAAAACAAGGGGGCGGGGCATGACATGGCCACAGAGAATTGTGCAAAAAACTGGCAAATACTTATAAAAAGAGTATCCAGGGGCTGGAGTTGTGGCTCAGTGGTAGAGCACTTGCCTAGCATGTGTGAGGCACTGGGCTCAATTCTCAGCACCACATATAAATAAATGAATAAAATAAAGGTCCATCAACATCTATATTTTTTTCTTTCTTTTTTTTTTTTTTTTCTTTTTTAAGAGTATCAAGAAGGTAAAGATTCAAAAATGAGTTGAGACTCATGAAAAATATGGAGGGAAATAATAAGGGTTCTTCTTAGATGCACAGAAAGTGAAAGGGAGGGATAGTGCTTTTGAAAATAAAGCTGGGTAAGAGGATAGAGAGGCACACTTGAGACAGCAGTGGTCACTGGACTGGGTAGAATAAGAATGCAGGCCATGCAGCAAGGGCCACACAAGCTGAGGCAACAGCAAATGAAAGGCCCTGAGTCAGCAGGGATGCTTAAATGAGAAACAGAAGAAGGCTACATGGTGAGGACTGAGGGAGCAATGACAAGAGAAGGAAGGAAGGAAGGAAGGAAGGAAGGAAGGAAGGAAGGAAGGAAGGAAGGAAGGAAGGAAGGAAAGAAGGAAGGAAGGAAGGAAGGAAGGGAAGATCTGAAGGGACAGCCTGGAGGATACCACAAGGCATTCATACTGTAAGAGAGGGAAACCTTCAAGTGACAGAGCAAAGACCCAACTCATTTTAAAAGTACTACTGTGGCTACTGCAGAAAAGAGGTTGAGGGATAAGCATGCAAGTAGGCAGATAAGCTAGGAGACTGTTGCTAGTTTGGGACAGGGATGATGGTAGCCACAGAATCTGAGTCCCCAAACTCGTGGTACTGAAAAACTACACAAATGTGTTACCCCTACAGCCACTCTCAAAAAAAATGTTTTATAACTTATTCTCAAAAAAAAAAATTTTTTCACAGAAACCTAGAGATAAATATTTTTCCAAATAGAGGAAAGGTAGATTTCAGAAACTAGAAGCCAAAACAAGCCCACTACAAACAAAATAAGTCCAACTGGTTTTTTTTGTTTTTTTTTTTTTAAGAAATAGCTGTTTCCTTTTCTTTTCTTTTTCTTTTTTTTTGCATATTTTCTTTCAGTCCTTATTTCTATGCATATCTGATTTTTGTCCATGTAATTATAACAGACACATTTCTATTACTAATTGTTTTAGATTTCACTATCTTATAAGCATTCTCTTTTTGGTGACTCTGCCATAAATTTTTATGTTACTGCAAATAAAAAGGAACAAAGAGAAAAGTTTGTAGATGAGGCACAAAATTTTCAGAGTATTTCTGCTTATTTCCTGAATGATATTTTCACAGTACTCTTTAAAATACAAATCTGATACAGATGAGTGGCAACAAGTTATGTGAGGAAAATTATGAAATGAAACATTTCTTATCAGAGACATAATAACATTTTAATAAAAGCAGAATGTCAGAAATCCCAGAGCCCTTTCATAAAGACAATTAGAATGAATATTTTTATTGTATAAAAGTATCTTTCTAGGGAAAAACTTTATTTCTCTAAATATATATATATATATATATATATTTACTAGGTATAGCAAACTATGATCAAAAATAAGAGAGTAAGATTCATTTGTAACCAGTTGATATTTTCTACTTTTGATCATATTAGTTCATCATAGTCTTCAAAGAGCACAACCCTTTATTACCTTTCAGTGGTAGAAAAATGTGTTACATCTTCTACATTTCCTTAGGCAAATTGGTTTGCATAGGAATCTTAAATACACATGGTCTTCTTTCTCCTTCCACGATAATAAATGCCATTATATTTCAGTTTTATAATGTTATGGTTCAGATAACTATGCAAATAAGTAGTGGTATTACATGTCCAGGATCAAAAATAAATCATTTTAAATTGGAAAACATTGTAAGTGACAGAGAATGCTGGGCAAGGTAGCTGTACTGATAGTAGGCCACACTTCATGTACATGTATTCCTGCACCACTCATGGAACACTGATTTTTTTTTTTTAAGTACAAATTTTAAAAGTGAAATAATAGTTCTTGTTATTAGTCAGAGTTTTGTTAGTTGCAGGGACTTAAAAAGAAAACTCTAGTATTTGAAACACAAAACAATTGGAAGGATTGGTGAGGCAGGTTTTATGCTAGACCTTAAGGAATGAGTCTCAGAAGCCACAAAGAGCTGGCAGACCAAAGGAACTATCACCACTACTGTCATCAGAAAGCTTAGGAAGCAGGACACATCCATGTGCCAACTATTGAATACAGCAGCACCACCCAATCAAAGTCCAGGAATTAGGTAGCCACTACTGTGATTGTTGGCCCCCAAAACACACAGTTTTAGCTTCAGTTAGAGACCAGGAAGTTGCTGCCAGAACTGTTGGCTCTGGGGAACACAGCCCAGGATTGCAGCCTGGGGACCAGACATAGCAGCCAACTCCAAGCCCCTGGAGCTGCACTAGCAAAATGGTTGTTATGTGTCCTATTACCGTCTCTCCACCAACTCCGCTCTGAATTTAAATCTCACAGAAGTAAATATGATTAATACAATCAGAATCACAGCAGAAACTGTGGATGGAAGGAAGCCCATAGGGTAATTTTCACTTTCCAGTCTCTATAGTACAGGAAGGCACATGGGATGGAAATTAAGAGATGCTGAGTTAGCCTATCTACTGTACTGTATATTCCACAGCCACTTTTCCAAGAAAAAAATGGCAATAAATTATTTTAACTCTATAATATTATTTTATTTATAAAAAATATTTCTAAGACTGTAATTGGAACAAAAATAGAAAGCAATGAAGGAGGCCCAATGGACTCTACATCAGGATCCAGGCAAAAAGGGCCAGGTTTAATGATAATTAAAAGTGCCTCACTTAAGGCAGAGGACTAAGGCCAGGCTTGTTGCTTAAAGCCAGGGAGTGGGCAGAACTCCAGAAATGGGACTGAAAAAAAAAAGAATATAAAGCTGTACACTTAAAGAGGTAAGAGGAACCAGAATCCAAGCCATCACTAGCTTAGCATGGTGGCTAGGCCTGCACTATCACCATCCTCATGATGATCAGGCATCCCAAGTCAGCTGCTAGAACCAGACAGAGGCAACCCTACCACTAGACAGGATAGGGTGCAGCGAAATGAGTAATAGCTCTCATTCAAGTTAAACTCTCAACCAAAACTCTAAAATACATAAAGAAAATTAATACCATAATTCCCCCAAAACAACTACTGGGAGATGAGCTCACTAAGGAAAATGAGAACATTCTAAAAATTACCTCAAAAATATTTAGAATCCTCAAAGAGACAAAGGAAAAAAATAGCCATAAAATGGAAATTCAGAGTACAATCTCATTACCAATCAAGATAAACACAAATGGATCACATCTAGACATCTCATAGTGAAACTGCAGAATGTCAAGGTGCATTAAAGAAATACTTAAAAAACAACAATCACACTGACAACAGCCTCTTCATCAGCAATAATAGACACCTTGGTATGTATAATGCTCAAAATGTTAGAAAAGACTTTCGAGTTAGAATTCCATGTTCAGCAGAGCTATCACAACAAATAAAGCAAAATAAAAGTATTTCAAGACTTAAATGACTAGGAGTTTTCTACAGACTCTCAGTAAAGAATTAATACACCATAGGGTATATTTGAGAAAGAAGAGCCCAAAGGAAGAAATATATGCTAGTGATCACACAAATTAATAAAACTATATTATCAAATATAGCTAATTAATAGATTATAAATAAAATAAAGTAGCAGACATAGATGAACCTTGAAAAACATCATACTAGCTCAGTGGTAAAGAGGTTGCACGGAATGCTAGAGGCCCTGGGTTCTATTGCTCACACCATAAAAAGAAAACTTCATGTTAAGTGAAGGAAACCAGTAATAAAAGCACATATTACATAATTCTATTTATATAAAAAATTCAGAATAGACAATTTCAAGAGATAGAAAGTAGTTTAGAAGTTGCACAGGATTGAGGGAACAGAGGGGGGAGTGGGAAAAAGGCCAGGCACTATCAACAGGTACAGGATTGCTTTTAAAGGCAACAAAAGTGTTGTAAAATTAGATGGTGGTAGTTGTACAACCCTATGAACACCCCTGTATCACAATGACTTGTACCTTTAAATGAGTGAATTGTATGATATGTGAATCTTATCTTTTTTTTTCCTTATACTGGGGATAGCACCCAGTGGTTCTACCACTGAGCTATACCTCCAGCCCTTGTTTTTAATTGTGTTTTAGTTGTTGATGGACCTTTATTATTATTTTATTTATTTTTATGTTGTGCTGAGGATCAAACCCAGTGCCCCACACATGCTAGGCAAGCGCTCTACCACTGAGCTACAACCCCAGCCCACCTCCAGTCCTTTTTATGTTTTATTTTAATGTAGTGTCTCACTAAGTTGCTGAGGCTAACTTTGAACTTGTGATCTCTTTGCCTCAACCTCCCAAGTTGTTAGGATTACAGGTGTGCCCCAGCGTGCTCAGCAGAGAATGTATATTAACAAAGCTGTTTTAAGTGGAACTGGAAAGGAAAGGGAGATGTTCACATATACTAAGATCCTTTTAATCTTTGATAAGAAATTTTGTAGTTATTTATGATTGTTAAAAAATTAAGGATAACTATTTTAAGAAGAGAAATGTTTTCTATAGCTTTTAAAATCAGTAGAACAAAAAAGATTATATTGACAACTTTATCAATTCAAGTGACAAAATGATACAAAAGAAAGTAAAGAGAAAAGCTACAATAAAATGGCAAAAATTAGTTCAAACCTGTTTCCACATATACTCACATATATACCCTTCTTCCCTTCCCTACCCCAATCTACTAAAAGACAGTCTATCAGTCTAGGTTAAAAAAAAAAAAATCCAACTACACACAGCTTAAGGGACATGTCATAGGCAAAATAATACAGAAATATTGAAAATAGATGGTGAAAAATAGATCAGACAAATGTTAAGTGAAGGGAAGCCAGTAAAGCAATATGAACAGATAGCATGGAACTTAAGATAAAAAACAGGAATGGAAGACACATTATATAGCAGTAACAATCAAGGTACTCTGAAAAGAAGACATAATAAACTTACACAACTAATGGTATGAGGCTCTCAAATGTACTCAAGATGCAAAAGCAGACATGATTAATAAAGAGAAACTGACAAGAACTACAGTTTCTGTTACCAGAAACTAATAGACCAAAAGGACAAAAATTTCCTAAGTATATAGCTACATGGAGCATGGTAATAACTTTGATCTTATTATACACATATATACACATAGATATGTATATACAGTCATGCATCACTTAATGACAGGGATACATTCTAAGAAATGCTTTGTTAGGCAATTTTGTCATTGTGTGAACATCATTTTAAATTTATATTTAGACATATTTAAATTTAGATGTTATAAACAATCACACACCTGGGCTAAATGGTATTGCATACTGCTCCTATGCTACAAATCTGTCTGACAGGTTACTGGACTGGATACTGCAGGCAATTGAAACAGTAAGTATTTATATATATAAACACATATAAAGATAAAAAGATACAGTAAAAATATGGTATAAGAGTAATACATAGAAAAGAACAAACTATAAAAAGCTTTAAAAAAAGAGTAATACCTAGTACATCTATTTAGTGCATTTAGCATGAATGGAACCTTCAGGACTAGAAGTTGCTCTGAGTGAGTGAGTGAGTGGCTGGTGAATGTCAAGGCCTAGGACACTGCCACATGCCACTGCAGACATTCTAAACACGGTCTTACACTTTAAAATAAGACACTACACTTTAAAAAATACTTTTTTCTTGGGGCTGGGGATATAGCTCAGTTGCTAGAGTGTTTGCCTCACATGCACAAAGCCCTGGATTCATTCCACAGCACCACCAAAAAAAAACTTTTTTCTTTATTCAATAATAAATTAACCTTAGCTTAGTGTAACTTTATTAACTCTAATTCTTTAAAACTTTTTGACTCCATTGTAATAACACCCAGCATAAAACACAAATTATATCGTAGTACAAAATATTTTTCTTCTTTATATCCTTATTCTAAAAACTTTTTTCTATTTTTAAATTTTATTTCTTTTACTTGTCAAAACTTTTTTCTTAAAAACAAAGGCATGAACACACATTGGTAGAGGCCTAGACAGTGTCAGGACCATCAGTATCATTGTCTTCCACCTCCACATCCTGCCCCACTGGCGGGTCTTCAGGGGCAGTCATTATATATGGAGCTGTCATGGCCTATGATAACAGTGCATTCTTCTGTAACACCTTCTGAAGGACCTGCCTAGGGCTCTTATTGATAAGGTGTACCTCTTTTCAGAAATATCTCCTTATTGGTTTGCTTGGTTCATTTCTAATGCCATACCTTTGCTTGTAAAGCAGATACTGTACTATAAACATTCCTCTCTGTTGATGAAAACCTTTTGGCATCCGCATTTTTATCCTTTTTGACAAGCTTGTCAAGGCTGCAGAGGCTTCTGCTAAACCCTTCACTGTACATTTTCTTGGAGGCTCTTCTTTTTTTTTTACTTCAATCTCCTTCTCTCTTTCCTCTTCTACAGCTACATATTCCTATTTCAGTTCTAAATACTCCTCATCAGTCAATTCCTGAGAATCACCTCTAGGAGCTCCTCAACATCATCCTCATCCACTCCCATTTTAAAGTTTTTTGCCAATTCAACCACAGCCATGTTGCCTTTTGCAACCTCCTCTTCACTGGCAAATATTTGAAGTTATGGACAAACCTCTTGAGTGTCTTCATCCAGATGTCATTCATACACTCCTTGTTGGCATCACTTTAAACCCAAACAAGGTTCTTGATGTAGTCATAGATATTGTAATCAATTCTTCCAGTAGTGCATCGGTATTTTCTCAGTGTCTCTCACAGTTGCAGCAATAGCCTGCCAAAAGATCCTGCAAGGTAGCAGGGCTTAAAAGCTGCTATAACTCCTTGATCCACTAACTATATCAAAGAAATAGTGTTGAAGGGAGAAATATCACTTTGAGATTGGTATGAAGAGCACCAATAAAAGAAGATATGCAGAAGCTTTGTCAACAATAAGCAAACTATGGAAATTTTTTTCCAAATAGTACTTCTCCATTGCACTGGCATAGCAATTCAGGAGGCACCTTGGAAGAGAAGCTGGGTCATGTGTGACTTCTTATTGCTCTATAGTACACTGGCAGTGGAATTCTCGCTGTGCCAGATCACAAACGGTTTTAATTTGTAGCCTGCACCATTGCCCCCAAGCAAAGACTGTTATACAGTCCTTAAAAGCCTTGAAAGCCAACACAGACATGGCATTCATGTTCAGAACAGGGAGTTTTCATCATATTTGAAGATTTGCTCTGGCAAGTAATTTTCCTCCACAATCAGCTTATGTGGAGTTTCCAAAAACCCCTTAGCTGCTTTCACATCAGCACTTACAGACTCACCACTCACTTTTCATATTACATAATGAATAACAATTCTTGAACTGTTTACACCATGCAAAGCTAGCAATAAATTCACCACTGTGGTACAGGCCAGCCTTTTCTTTCAACATCACAAACACTTCCTTCTGGCCATGATCCTCAAGGTGCTGAGAAGGGTCCTCAGGGTCTGGTCTGTGACCCAGGTTATCAGAAGCTTCTCCCCATATCAGATACAGGCACTTCTTGAATTTTTGTTAACCTCGTTGCCTTCAACAAAGCAGACCCTGTAATAAGTTCCAGCACTTTGTTCTGGTGCCTCAAGATGGTAGCTATGGCAGAATGGGATATGCCTGGCTATCGAGGAATAGCCATCATTCACTTTCTACATCATAGTCTTTAATCACATTTAATTTCCTTTCCAGGTCAATCATGCAACATGACCTCTTCCTGGCAATATTAGCAGAAGATTTTGTATACTCAGGCTGTGATAATAAACAACTTGAGATCAAACCATGGAATCCAGAGGCATGTAAACACAGAGACTGCTGTCAGTATAACAGGCACACTGATTAATAGGAAACCTTTTTTATGAGCAGGAGTACACTCTAAAATAATGAAAAAAAAGTTTAGTATAGTAAAAACATAAATCAGTAACATATTTATTATTATCAAGTTTTATGATCTGTACATAATCATATTACTACCTTTATATATTAGATTTGTTTATGCCAGCATCACCAGAAACAAGTGAGCAGTGTGTTTTACTACAACATTATGACAGCCACAATATCACCAGACAATAGGAACTTTTCAGCTCCTTTATAATCTTATCAGACTACCATTGTATATGCAGTCCATCATTAATCAAAAAGTTAGTATGTATTCATATTCATATACACATGTATGTATTTATATAAGGTGATATAAAACACTGTACTAAACAGAAAAAGAACATAAATTGATTTTAAGCACACATAAGGTATTTATAAAAATTTACTATATATTAGTCCTCAGAGGTGCATTAATTAATTTCTAGAAAAAAAAATCATACCAAACATATTTTCATGCATATTATAAATAATTAGATATAAATTTTAAAAGTAAATAGAGTCCTTAATCACATGTTAAGAAAATAATGTGCTTAAAAATAACTCATAGGGAAGAATCAAACTATTATGAAATACTAGAACTGAACAGTGAAAGTACCACATATTAAACCTGGGGTAATACAAGGGTAAAACAACTTCAAGGTAAGGAGGGACAGACAAGAATAGAATGAAGATGTCCATTATTATCACTTTTAGTCAACATTGTTTTGGAGGTCCCAGACAGTATAATAAAGTAAGAAAAAAAAATATACATATAAGGCCTAGAATTAGAAAAGAATTATAAAAACTGTTATTATTTGTAAACTATCATTACTCTTATTTTTAAAAAATTCAAGAGGGCTCAGTGGTAAAGTGCTTGCCTAGCATGTGTGAGGCACTGGGCTTGATTCTCAGCACTGCATATAAATAAATAAATAAATAAATAAATAATGTCCATCAACAACTGATAAAAATACTTTTAAAAAATCCAAGAGAATCTACAATTAGAATTAATGCAGGGAATTCAGCAAGTTGCTAGATGTAAGATCAACTTATAAAAATAATATTCTTATATACCAATAAAAAAATTTAGAAAATGTTATTTAAAAAATAAACCAGTTACAATAACAACAAATGCTACAGGGCAACGGGAAAAAAAACACTCAACAAAATATGTATAAGTCCCTGCCAGATAAGAGGACAAAATTTTATTTAAAATTTTTTTAAAACTAACTAAATAAAGGGCTGGGGTTGTGGCTCAGCAGTAGAGCACTTGCCTAGCACATGAGAGGCCCTGGGTTTGATCCTCAGCACTACATAAAAATAAATAAATAAAATAAAGGTATTGCGTCCAACTATAACTAAAAAAATAAATATTTTTTTAAAAAACTAACTAAATAGAGACCTATATTATGTTCACTAGAAATACCTGGAGGATAACCAGATCTGTTCTTTTTAAATTACTCTATTAAAAACTGATACAATTTCAGTAATAATGCTACAGCACATTTTTATGGAACCTGACAAGCTCATTCTAAACTTTACACAGAAGAATAAAGAACTATAAATAGCCAAGAGAGTTTTGAAGAAAATAATATAATAAATTAATGTGATGCACAAGGATAAACAAACAGATCAATGGAACATTATAGAGAATTCAGACAGTCAAATGCTATACAGAAAGTTGATACTGGACAGTGACAATACAAATTGAGGGGAGAAAGACTATTCAACAAAAGAAATGGGGATAATAATAACAATATAAAGGAATTGCTATACACAAGGTAAATTAGATCCCTACTATACTATAAAATAAAATTGATGAAAAAATATAAAATAAAATTGATGGGAAAAAACCATATATGAAAAGCAAAACTATAGAACTTCTCAATAGAACTATAATACTACAGTTTCTTTGACTTTCTTTCTTGATACAATTTGTAGGCTCTAAATAATCCTTTTTGTTTTCCTTGAGGGTACTCTGTACTCAGAACTAAATTCTCCTTGTAATCTGGAAGAAGCAGGGATAGAGCAGAAGCTTCACTTTCCAATTCTGGTTATCAGACTGCAGGTGCCTAGAGATTCCTAAGTTCATACTAGCCTTATTTGTTCACTCCAAAAAAGGACTGATGAACACCGCACTAGCTATCTGTTAAACAGCTAAGTCACTTTCCTACCAGCTGTACTTCAACTAAGCCTCTCATATCCTGGGCTATTTAAATTAAGTTAAGCCTTTTGTCCTTGTCTGCAGTGACCTTTTCCATATTTCCTTATGCTATGTATTCATTATCCTTCCCACACTGTTTTTCACGAAATCAATAAGCATGCCTTCTACAGAAGCCTTGATCTGAAGAACTGATTAAAAATGTTGATCAAGGAGCTCTAACAGAGAACACTAGAGGCATAAGAGAAAGCTTCCTCCATTGATTCATTAGTACCAATCCACTTAATTACATTAGCAATTAGTCCGCATTTTCCTCTATCCTTCAAAAATACTATGAAATGTGGTCAACTTTCTGCTGAGTTTGGGCTTAGCTTTACTTAGTGCATTTCCATGATCTGTCAATCTACTAAACCTTTCAAAGAAGATAAATCTGGCATAATTTGGTTTTAGTGAATCCATGATAGCATCAAGGAACTTGTGTTTCTTCTCTTAAAAGCTCACAAACCAGTAATTAATGATTCTATAAGTATACTTAAGAAAACTTGGAACAAATTACAGAAGAGACCACATTATGGGGACTCTACACATTTATCACCTAATTATTATACTCTCCATGGAAGACATATAATTATGAAAAATGTTTCTCTACAATATGCAGGCCAGAAAATGTCTTTAAAATCTATCATTCACAGAAAACAATTAATAGCTCTAAAAAATGAAATACTTTGAGGTAGGGGGAAAGTTTGAGGAGAGCAATAAATATAAATTCATAAAAAGTACTTTGATGGAGGCTGGGGTGTGGCTCAGTGGTAGCGCACTGGTCTGGCATGCGTGAGGCCCTGGGTTCCATCCTCAGCACCACATAAAAATAAATAAATAAATAAAGGTATTGTGTCCATCTACAACTAAAAAAAAGTATTTTAAAAAAGTACTTTGATGGTTTAAATAAGAAAAGGAGGACTGGGATACACAAGCAAATTCTGTGCTTCTTCATAAAAAGATGTAAACAATGTTTTAAAAAATATAAATGAGTTCTAAAATTCAGCTCCCAAAATAACATGGGAAACTGCCCGACCATAAAGGATGTACCACACAGTACACCCCAAAAACTGAACTGTAGAGTAGAAAATATTCTGCCACCCTCAGAGAGCTAGCCTAGAAACATTTCCTCAATTGATCTTCCTGTTGAATTGACACCAGAGTACCTATGAGATTTACTTCCATTTAGTATTCTCAGTGCTCCAGAAACACGAATTGTTCACTCTGGGACTAGAAATCAGCTTTTTATAAAGATACTGTATAACACAGAAGTGAGCGTAAAGCCAAAATATTTTCACTGACCACAGAGAACCTTGAGCTAGAATAAATATTTTGTGACATACAAATGCCTTTCTAAGAGTTCTGTTAATAAGCAAGATATGAGAATTTAGCCTCAAAAGCCAATTTAGAAGCAAAGAAACATTTCCCCAAAAAAAAAAAACCTACACTAGTGAAATGAGAATGCATTACTGGATAGTAGACAATACTATCTTGATTGTAGAGCACTTTTGTTTTCATCTGACAATGGGCAGAACCTTTATTTCCTACCTCTATTCTTGGAACTGTATTAGAAGGTACATAAGATGTACTATAGGCTGAAGGCAAAGCCTTTCTCAAACAATCCAGAAATCACACCACACATAGCATTCTTCATAGCAGTCTCTTCTCATAGGCCAGAGGGAAAAGGCAGTAGGATTTCTGTGGACCCAAGCTGCATTGGGAATGTTGAGCAGTCACAAGGAGTCCTCAGCAAAGGCACAGCTATCTCAGATGTTCAGGCCTAGAGAACAGCCTGGCTCAGCAGATCTTTAGGACCAGGTGTCTCGAGGCCTTCTTTGGGGTCAGGGACCACAATTCGAGCTAGTCATGGAGCCAGGCCAGGGGGTGCTCCTGGGGGATGATAGCCACACTCACTAAGGTCCAGGGTGTCCCAGCTGAGCAGTACCCTTACTGCAGGCACATTGGGATATACTGTAAGGGGGTCTAGGCCCATGTCAGGTGAAGTTGGGATCCAGCTGTCCTCAGAATGCAGGAAACACAGTTTGGTGAACTGGCACAGGCCTGGAACCCTCTGTTTGACAATCTCAGTACAGCTGACAGCCTTCCCTATAGCCCAGCCAGAACCTGAGAACACTACATGCCATGCACTGCCCCCCTCCAATCGACCCAGTGCCAGTCCCAGCAGGTTTCGGATTTTGCTGCCATCTTGGACCCATATCTCCAGGGTGTCAGGAGATAGCTGGGGCATTAGAGAAGGTACTGGGAGTTCTACAGAGTAAGCTTTCCAGTAGTGCTCCACCCAGCTTGCTGTGGCATCTGTAAATCTCACTGCCCTTGGATCTCACCTCTGCAGCCCCAGGGGGACTCACAGTGGATCCTTGCAGCACAGCCAAGATGGCATGTCTAAAGAACTTTTTTTTTTTGTCCAACAATGCTGGGGATCAAACTTGGAGCCTTTTGCATGCTGGACAAGTGCTCTACCACTGAGTTAAACCCCAAGCCCAAACACATTTAACTTGATTATAAATGAGAAATGGAAATACACAGCATCTAAAAGCTAAAAATTGTACCCAGCATGACCATGAAAGCCCCCAAGAGCTCTCTCAGTGTCAAATACACTAAGCATTCAATAATTTTTTAATCTTTTGTCCTCTGCAGCCACTTCCTACTTCCTTTCCACCAGGAACTAAGCAAAAAGACTGAATCATAGATGTTACAATTATCATTCAATACTTTTTTTGCGGGGGACCAGTATTGGGAATTGAACCCAAAAGTGCTCTACCACTAAGCTGTAGGATTATCCTCAGCCCTTTTTAGTTTTTGAGATAGGGTCTCACTAAGTTGCCTCAGCTGCTAAAATTATAGGCGTATGTCACTGAGACCATTCAATATCATTTTCTAAGAGTCATGGGTAGAATCTGAGAGTTACCTGGGCCCAGAGGAGGACTTTGTGGTTCAAGGACCCCAAAGGATCCTAGACTACAACTCCTCTTTTCAAGGGTACCAGGAGCTAAATGTTTCCCATGAACTAACTTAAAAACCTCACCCACCACTTAAAGCATTAGATCCATTTATCATAATCAACCAACATTTGTATACTTACATAACTCATAAACATGCCATTATTATTCTTAAGACTTTCCATTTATTTCTTCCAAATAAAATCCTTCTAGAAGCAATCCACAGAACATCCAAACCTTCTAAACTGGGAGAAGATTGAGGAAGCCCATGATGCTCCCTTTCAGTGGCAGGCTTAAGGAAAGCTGGTGGTTGAAACCTGGCCAGAGACCCACTATCACAGAGTTATTATTGAATTGTCCTGATAAAGTATTCTGGAGAGAGAAAACTCTTATTCTCCTCAGTTTGCTAAGATTTAAAATAAAAATTTCTCGGGGAGAGTCCCAGGGGGATCATATATAAATTGCAGTAGTCTTTTTCTCTGTTTTTGCTAACTACTGATTTCTGCTTGACAACCCTATCTATAAAGGCCTCCTGCAAGCATTTGTCCTGAGGTCCTAATGCTCCAGGCCATCAGGTAGCTGGCAGATAGCAAAGCAGCACAGAACTGAGTGCACCAGCTACCCACTCTAGGCCAAAACAAGAATGGGAAATAATCATCTGTTATAAAACCATCAACTTAGTGTGCCCATTACCTCCGTAAAATCCAACTTCTCTTTAAAAATCACTGTTTCAAGTAATGTTTTATTTTTCACTATTACAGAACAGTGTTTCATAAATGTGCTCACACCAATAAAACTGTCAGGGATTAATTTCTGGCGTCAATAAAGGAGTTTAGGGGGAAAAGAGTTTCAGTTCTTAGAATAAGGGTTGACAAGAAATAGTAAATGGAAACTTAAGTGAAACATATATTTCAAAACAGAAAATATGAGAGGAAATCCATTTCAGTGCAAAACTCCAACTCTACGGAACTCAACAGTAAAAGGTCGCTATTCAGAGTCTGGAATATGTTAGCATATACTCACAGTTACAATTCTGATTGCCCACTAGCAGTCCAATTACGTTTAATAAGCAGCAGGGACACATGGTTACCAAGGATAATTCTGCCAAACTGAATGAGAAAGTTCAAGATTTAAAACATGCAATTTAGTGAGCATATTTAGCCACTGATAAAATATAATGGGCCCCTTGTCTTTCATTTTAATCATCTTTATTAGAAGAAAAACACACCAAACTAAAGGAGTTTTCCATATGGAAGCAGCAACTTAAAATTGGAAGCTCTATGACTATGCAGAAAGTTAATACATTATGGCTTTGCATGGTGAGAATAGAATCAAAATTTCACTTTGAAGTAAACTTAAGTTGAAAGCATTATGTCTTTCAACAGGAATTTTAAAAAACAGGTGTTAAGCCAAGCATGGGGGTGCATGCCTGCAACCCCAGTGACTCAGGAGGCTGAGGGAGAAGGACCACAAGTTCAAAGCTAGCCTCAGCAGCTTTACCAAGTCCCTAAGCAACTTAGCAAGATCGTGTCTCAAAATAAAAAGGACTCGGGGTGTTGCTCAGTGGTTAATCATCTCTGGGTTCAATTCCTGGTACCAAAAAAATAATAATAATAAGTTCAGACCAGTAGCAGGCAAAGAGGCAGGCAGTCATTATTGTTGCACCTCCCCTCAACGTTGCAAACCCCTTCTCTTCTTCAGTGGAAAATGAAGCCAAAGTGACTTCCAATAGAATAGGATTAAGAGCCCAGAAATAAATAAATAAGGCCAAATGATTCCTGAAAGGGGTGCCAAGATCATTCAATGGAGATACAACAGTTTCTTCATCATGAGTCTCTTCATCACGATGCTAGGAAAACTGGATATCAACCTACAAAGGAATGAATATGAACCCTTACCAAATACCATATTAATGAATTGACTCAAAGTGAATCAAAGACATAAATGTAAAAACTAAATGATAAAATTTTTAGAAGAACCTGGCATGGTGGCACACACCTGTAATCCTAGCAGCTCTGAAGGCTTAGACAGGAGGATCGCAAATTCAAAGCCAGCCTCAACAGCCTAGCAAGATCCTAAGTAATTTAGGGATATCCTATCACTAAATAAATAAATAAAAGAGCTAGAGATGTGGCTCAGTGTGGTTAAGCTCCCTTGAGTTCAATCCCCAGTATCCCCAAAAAATTGGAAAAAAAAAAGTTTTAGAAGAAAATATAAGCAAAAACTTCAGGACACAGAATTTAGCAATAATGTCTTGGACATGACACCAAAGGCTTAGGCAACAGAACAAAAAAATTGGCAATTTGTACTTCATGAATTCTTTTTTTTTTTTTTTTTTAGTTGTAGATGAACACAATGTCTCCATATTTTATTTATTTATTTTTATCTGGTGCTAAGAATCAAACCCAGTGCCTCACATGTGCTAGGCAAGCACTTTGCCACTAAGCTTACAACCCCAGCCCGCTATATAACATTTTAAAACTTGTACATCAAAAGATGATAGCAACAGAGCAAAAGAGCAACCCTAAGGGTGGGAGGAGATATTTGTAAATCAAATTTCTAAGATGGATTAATATTCAGGATATACAGAGAACTAAAACTCATCAAAAAAGCAAACAACAAAAAAGACTTGAATCAAAATTTCTCTAAAGATAAACAAATTGTCAATAAGCACATGAAAAAACGTTCAACATCACTAATCATTAAGGAAATGCAAATAAAAAATACAATGAGACATTATTTCACACCCATTAAAATGGCTACTACCAAGAAAAGAGAAAATAATTGTTGGTGAGGATGTGGGGAAACTGGAGCCCTTGTACACTGTTGGTGGGAATGTCAATGATACACAGATGGTACAGCCACTATGGAAAACAATTTGGCAGTTCTTCAAAAACTTAAAAATAAAATGCTATATGATGCCTCCAAGGATCTCAAAGAAATATTTGCACATTCACGTTCATAGCACCATTTATTCACAGTAATTAAAACAAGGAAGCAACCCAATTTCTTTTAAGGGACGAATGAATAGGCAAAATGAGGTATACACTACAATGGGAGATTGTTCAGCTGTGAAAAGGAAGAAAATTCTGACATATGCTATAACATAGATGAACCTTGCTCAGTGTCTTCTATATCTGGTCAGTCACAAAAAGGTAAATATTGCATGATCCCACTTACCATTCAGAGTTGTCAAAATCAGAGACAAGAGAGTAGAATGGTGGTTACCAGGGGCCAGAAAAACAGGGAAATGAGGAGTTATTGTTCAGTGAGCATATGGTTTCAGTTTTATAAAATGAAAAGATATGGAGATGAATGGTGTTAATGGTTACACAGCATTGAATGTATTTAACATGACAATTGTAAACTTAAAATGGTGAAGAGCATAAATTCTGTAATATGTACTTTTAAAAAATATTATTAAAAACTGGAAAGTGTAAAAAATACAATAAAATAATGGCGATTGGGGAAAACAAGTTGCTAGTTTTCCCCAATCACCATGTTAATTTCCTTATCTACTTACATGTTTGGTTACTTGGAAAAACCAAAGCTTTTTCTTTGGGATTTATATGTTTTTAATACTACTCAATGATATAAAACCATTATTTAGACTTATAGTCAGTATACACTTATAAGATGCTTCTAGTAAAAACTGCTTGATATATATTGCTAATTAAGTTTTAG
This sequence comes from Marmota flaviventris, assembly GCF_047511675.1. Lineage (NCBI taxonomy): Eukaryota > Metazoa > Chordata > Mammalia > Rodentia > Sciuridae > Marmota > Marmota flaviventris. Next base: position 92,652,420 of record NC_092499.1, read on the forward strand.
TAAACTGGTTTTGCTGCAAAATAGGCAGCAAAAAACACACACACACACACACACTTTATGGATAAAGCCTTTATTGAAACCACTTTATAATGTCTTCTATATCTGGTCAGTCACAAAGGACCTCATACTATAAGATTTTATTTATCTGAAATATCCAGAATTGACAAATCTATACACATAAAATTAGATTGGGAGGTGGTAATGAAAGAAAAGAATTAGGTAATAATGGCTAAAGGATACAAGGTCTCATTTTGATATAATGAAAATGTTCTAACTTGATTGTGGTGATGGATGCACAAATCTGTGACTATACAACAGCCATTCCAATCAAATTGTACCCTTTAATGGGTGAATTGTATGGTCTATGAATTATTTTTCAAAACAGTTAATTCAGAAAGGAAAATTGGTACTTATACAAGTACTTCACTAAAAAAAATTAATACCAAAAATAAGATAACATCATACATCCACCAAAATGGCTATAATTGAAAAGCTAGATAATAACATGTTGGTGAGGGTGTAGTATAGCATATATATACACTGTTGATAAGAATAACTTGTACAGCTGCTTTGGAAAGCAATTTAGAAGTATCTATTAAAGTTGAATATAAGTATACTGTTGACCTAACAACTTCATTCAGATAGATAGATAGATAGATAGATAGATAGATAGATAGATAGATAAATACACACATCATATATGGACACTAAAACACATGTGTAAGAACATCTATATTAGCATCATTTGTAGTAACAGTAAACTGAAAGCACCCCTCAAAAGTCCATTAAAAACAACAATGCAGCCAGGTACGGTGGCTCCCATCTGTAATCCCAGTGACTTGGGAGGCTGAGGCAGGAGGATCACACATCCAAGACCAGCCTCAGCAACTTAGCAACGTCCTAAGGAATTTAGTGAGACTCTGTCTCAAAATAAAAAATAAAAAAGGCTGGGGATGTGGCTAAGTGGTTAAGCACCCCTGAGTTCAATCCTCAGTACCAAAAAAAGAGAAAAACAATGCAGTTAGAATTATGGTATATTTGCTGGGGTTGTGGCTCAATGGTAGAGAGCTTGCCTAGCACATTTGAGGCACTGGTTTTGATTTTCAGCACTGTATAAAAATGAATAAAAAATAAATAAAGGTATTGCGTCCATCTACAACTACAAATATTTTTATAAAAAAGAATTATGGTATGTTTGCACAATGGAATACCACGCAGTAATTAAAATGAACTATATACAACAATATAGATAAATTGGACCAATATTACATTGAGAAAAAAAGACACACAAGAATATATACTAAAATAATGCAAAATAGGTAAAAGTATTCTGTGGACATCAATAATTGAGATAGTGATTTCCTTTGGTAGAAGAAAAACAGTAGTGCAATGGGAGAGGGCCACCATGAGGGAAGTTTAAGGGGTGCTGGTAATATTTTTTTTTTGACCTGGGTATTGATACATGAGAGTGTCTATTTCATGAAAACCCACCTATTTTTATATTTATTATTGGGGATTTTCATTATATGTATTACACTTGACTTTAAAAGTTTACATTCAAAATATGAGGGGAAAAGAAAGAAATGGTGCACAGTAGCACAGTCTTTGACTATGCCAAGACAGTTTGATTTGTCATTTACCCAAACTACTAATTACCAGTTACACTAAACATATATTACCATTTCAATAAGTGCCAGTGTATTATGAATCCTGTCATTTTGGTCCAACATATATTTGTGATATTTTATTTATTATATATTAAATATTTATACCACTCTTAGTTGTTCCCCTGCTAGTTAATAATCTGCACATGACCCAAGCATGCAAAAAGTCAGACCCTTCATTGTAAAATTAATAATCACAGCACTTGGTTTAAAAGAAAAATGGTAAGTAAACTAACATTAAAGAATTTATAATTGTCAGAGCTGTCTATTTTAAGAACATCAGATTATCACAAACCTGAAGCTCATGTTCTTTCCTTTGTTAGAAAAAAAAAACCTTTCTTCAATAGGCTTATGTGGTAACAAAAGACTCCCAACAAAATAAATGAATAGATCTGATGCCAACCTACTATGAGGATCAGACGATGCCAGTGTGGTTCCTGAGTAAAAAAAATGGTGGGTATGTAGAACTATAAAAACATTGTTTTTATTTTTTAATGTTTCTGTGTTGCATTTAAGAATCAAATCTATAATTAAAGCATTTATTTGCAATTTTTTATTCTTTTTGTCCTTAACAAAATGTTTTATTTGTAGATTAAGACCCAGTTCTAGGGGCTGGGGTTATTGCTCAGCGGTAGAGTGCTCGCCTCACATGTGCAAGGACCTGGGTTCAATCCTCAGCATCACATATAAATAAACAGTTATTGTGTTCAACTACAACTACAAAATTAAATATTAAAAAAAGACCCAATTCTAAAAAGAAAAAAGCCAAAGAATCAAATTCTATCATTTACTGTAATAGTTATCTCCTTTGTCAACATTTTCTTTTAATCTAAGCACTAATTATATATTTCTACCTGTATTTTCTTTAATGAATTTGACACTTTAAAATGTTTTGTAGTAAGTTTAGGAAACCCTAACCTAGAATTAGCCACTCAATTTCAAAATATCACAAAACTACATCCATGACCGCCACATTCTATACACACACACACACACACACACACACACACGCACAAATTTAATCTTGCCCAAAACATATCATCACTTGAGTAACCTTTGGCTAGGTACAATAAGGAGTATAATAAAATATACATGGGAGTGTCTAGAATAGGGAAGTTCTCCAAAGGAAAAAGAGCTAATGGTCATAATGAAGAGCACAGAGCTACAAAGAAACCACGTAGGCAAAGATCAAAGCTTTAAGGGTATTGCTTTGTCTCAAGAGACATAAGTCAGTCAACTATGCCCAATTGTGAAAATTAAAACATAAAACAGAACATACAGAATTTTTTTTTAAACTGTAGAGGTCATGAAAGAGTGTGCTTTAAAAAGTAAAGTTCAGGGGCTGGGGTTGTGGCTCAGAGGCAGAGCACTTGCCTCGCACATGTGAGGCACTGGGTTTGATTCTCAGCACCACATAAAAATAAATAAACAAAGGCATCATGTCCATCTGTAACTACAAAAAAATGTTTTAAAACGTTCAGGTTTTTGTAATAGCTTTTAGCAGTCTAAATTTCCCTTAAAACATATAAGCCCAAAGTTTGAGGTTTCCATATTTGACTCTTATGAGATTCCAGGAACATAAACACAATCTATGAAAATTGAGGAGACCCAAATAGAGTTGGTGCTGCTTCTGAACATACATCTCATCTCTAACTTACCATTTGGAAGTAGAAAAAGGACTTTGATATACATTTTTACTTATATCACTCTATGTTGTCACTGTGATAAACACTGAGAATACATCTTTTAAAGTGCCCCTTCTAAATACAGAAGAAACCAGTAACAGTACCGTATTGCCTCTGACAGGGCAAGCTCAGAAATTAGAGGTCAGGAATAGGACAGAGATCAATTTTTCATTTTATATAACTTTGCTCTGTTATTAAAAATGAGTTGAGCTTATCAAATAAAGTCACGATGATTATAGCGTCAATGTCATTTATACATATAATATTTACATAGATTATTTTTTATGAGAACTAAAATCCAGACCCCCTCCAAACATGTTTAATTCCTAGATTTCTGGGTAAAAAGTCTTCTTTCTTGGGCTAGATCTGTAGCTCAGTGGCAGAGCACTTGCCTAGCTCTTGTGAAGCCTTGGGTTCAATCCTCAGCATCACATAAAAATAAATAAAACTAATAAAGGCATTGTGCCCATCTACAATTAAAAAAAAATTAATTTTTTAAAAAAGTCTTCTTTGTTCTTCATCTGCCCCTATTCTTAACCTCTAAAAACCATAGTTCATGTCAAAAAACACATAAAGAACCCAAAGTAGCTCTAGTTCACATTTTTTCTCTAGTGGCCAAATGTTTAAGAATCATCAATCAGCATCCATGCAAGAGTTATTCTATATTTATGATCTATTTATGAGTTTCTCTCACAGCAGGAGCTGGGCCTTCAGAATTACTCTTTTTAAAATGACTGCTGATCGTTTAATTATATGACAACCTTAACAGACATCTGAATTATTAGCACCACTGGTAGTATCCTGGTGGCACATGCTTTCTTTTGTTCTTTTTTCTTTTTTCTTTTTTTTTGGCACATGCCTTCTTAAAAAACATTTTCCTCTGAAATTATACATAATTTTACACAAATAAATCAACAAAATTATAGATGTTTTGTTCGGAAAATATGGAAAGTTCCCCAATTAAATACTTTTGCCAAGCAGGCAAGGAAAAAAAAAAAAAAGACCCTTGTTGAACAACCTTCTATTGAGTTTTTAAATGACATGTTTTGGGAAAACAAAACAACATTCTGTTACATCAATGTACAATGTAGCCCTAAATCACCAGAGGACAAACTAAGCTAGAATCTTAGAGGCAGGTATTATTATTAAATGGCAGTCAGCTTCTTTTCTACCAATGTTTTTAAGTTAGTTTTTTTAAATCTAAAAAAATAGTGATGTCTTTAAAAATCCTAAGGAAGTAAATCCTATTACTAAGATACTACTTTGTCCAGTGCATTGAAACAGAAATTTCTAAATGTTCTGTGTAAAAAAAAAAAAAAACCATCACTAATTCATTTATAACATAAGTTATAAATCCACAATACTAATAGCTCTAGAATAAGCAAATGTACAATCCAATTTCAATTTCAATTATTTTCACTTCTTTTCTTCACTAGACTCCAAATAGGAAAGAAAATGAAAGAGTACAGTTCAGAAGTTGAAAGAAAAAGAAAATTTCGGATCTTCAATCAGATCTGCATGACTTGGGTTATGCTGATTGTGGATTTCTGATTTCAAACCTTTAAAAGAAGAAACCTCAAGGACCCTTCAAATTATGTTCCAGCCATATGCCTGATTAGACAATTGAATCATTTTACTGAACTACATTTTCCCCCTTGATTCAGATCCTCTCATGCTGCCACAAATATATTTGTTCAGTGTAAACGGAGTGATAAAGATTGACCTTTCTAGCTGAGCAGCTAGCTGAACTGGATTTCAAATAGTATGCTTAGGATTTTACTTTACTTGTTTTAAGGAAAAAAGGAAGTAAAATAGAAGTTCATGGATGATAGGTCCACATATCTAATTTTTATTCTAGGAATTTTTGAGCCTATCCCACTCCTGACAAATTCAGTACCTCACACCAGGATAAAGAATAGCCAGCAGTGAAACACTGGACTACTATTGTGAGAAATGAGAGGTTCCAAAACAGACTTAGTAGCAGTTCTGTTTTTAAGAATTGTTCCCATCTAGGGCTGGGGTTGTGGCTCAGTGGTAGAGTGCTCGCCTAGCACATGCGAGACATTGGGTTCCACCCTCAGTACCACATAAAAATAAATAAACAAAATAAAGGTATTAAATAAATAAATTAATTAATTAATTAAAGGTATTGTGTACAACTACAGTTAAAAAAAAAAAAAAAAGAATGTTCCCATCTATTTTCCTGTTCTTGAAAAGAGAGAGGAAAAAGAAACAAACAAACAGAAGGGAGGAGGGGAACTGCCATGTCCTTAAGTCCTGCTAATACTTTGACTCATTCTAAAATGCTTTCTCATTGATGTTTTATCCAATACCATTAAAATAACAAGATTTCCATTTCCTTCTTTCTTTAGTATCTCATAACCTGACAAAGCAGTCTAGGAAACTAATTCTTCTGGCTATTTAAGAACACATATAATTCCAGTATTTCAAAACATTTTTCCTCTCCCTAATCCTTGTCCCTTTCCCCCAATTACTGTACACTCCTGACCCAACCTATCACTCACTAAAATTATGATCATGAGTGATTATGTGTAACTGCCTGAGAAATTACATACTCAAAGCAGCCTGCAAAAAACAAATTTCCATGAATATCTAATGGGAAGAGGAAAGAGCCTATATTTATGAAATTTCTTTAGACCTGCTGCCTGATTTTCATTCAATGATAGCAAGTGAGCAAGTGCTAATTTACATAGCTGATAGGAAGCTGAGTCCAATCATTTATTCACAGCAGGCACAGAGCTAGAAGCTAAGGATGCAGAGATAAAAGATGTAGTCACTGCCTTCATTCAAAGACCTCAAAGTCCCAAAAAAAAGAGAGCTACAATCACAATACCTTGATCAAGTGTCACAACAGCAGTATGCCCAGAGTGACATGGGAGGAGGAGGAAGAAGAAGAAAAAGATGATGATGAAGATGATAATGATGATAATGATGATGATGATTTGGGAAAAGCTTCTCAGGTGAGGTGGCAGGTGGCATTAGAATCAAATCTGAATAGCACCTTAGGAGGATCAGGGACATAAGCAGAGAGATGGGGCTTTCTGTTCAGAGGAAGCAGCATGTAAGAAAATAGAGATGTTCTGTTTGGGGTGATGCAAATATTCTGGAAATAGAGAGGTGTGGGTATACAATATTGTGAATGTGCTTAAGGTCACTGAATTGTATAATGAAAATGGTAAGCTTTATATTACATAGATATCTTACATATACGTATCCACATTCACACACAAACATAGATGTCTATAAGCAGAAACATAAGATATCTGTGAAGAAGACTGAGTGGCAGGAGAAAGCATTGAGGTGCATCAGGGCTAGACTATAATGAGCTTTTTTTTTTTTTTTTTTTTTGTATTCCCTACTGAAGAAGGGTGGAGGCTAACCAAAGACAGAAAAGACTAGAAGGTCCAGGAATGATTAGGAGGGTATTTCTGACTTCTGATGAGAAATGACGGTCTGAATTTTGAGAGGCAATGGAGTAAAAAAGAATGAACAGATTGGGCTGGGACTGTGACTCAGTGGAAGAGCTCTTGACTAGCATGTATGAAGCACTGGGTTCGATCGGCACCACATAAAAATGAACAAATAAAATAAAGGCATTGTGTCTATCTACCACTCAAAAAAAAAAAATGAACAGATTTCCAAGAAAGAAGAAAGATGGGGACTTGGAGCCTCAGCAAGAAGGATGAGGCAAATGACAGGGTGCCACTCACCCAGAGACCAGAAGCAGGATAGACTGGAAGTCAGTGACTTCTGCTTGGACCTGCCTACTTTAAATCCTTGTGGATAAAGGATGAAGACCAGCAGCTTGGAAGAGTTGCTTGATTTCTTAAGTGGGCCTATGGACTTTGTGCTGTCTCAGGGCCCAGGCAACAAAGAGCAGCCCAGATATGAGGAGGATTTTTTTTTTTTTTTTTAACACACCTTTGAACAGAATCCAGCACCTATCTATCATTCTGAAAATTAGGGACTTTGACAGACTCTGAATGTAGCTTCTCTGGCAAGGACCTACGGTTTTTCAATAGTAGTGAGTCCCTTGGAGGGCAGTATTAATCAACAAGGATAAGCCAAAGATTAATACACAGATGGCACTTTATGATGGCCACTGCTGACATTTAGGTCTCACAGAAAGAACTGGGGAAATTTTACAGGATGGAACAGAATCTGGAAAGGAGAGGCGGGCAGCATAAGTTGTTATCACTTGGAGAAGATAAATGGAATCTCTTTTATTCTCCCAGACTACAAAAGCCTACAGCTTGCCAGTTAATAAACATTTCAACAAAAGTTATATAATCATGTTATTCATACTGTTTGTAGTCTGCTCCTTTACATTTAACAATATGATGGCACTTTCTGTGCCATAACACTCTTCTATAATTTTATGTTCAAAGCTCAACAGTATCTAATTATAGCCAGGTGTGGTAATGCACACCTGAAATCCCAGCCACTTGGGAGAAGGATCTTAACAACTTACGAAGATACTGTCTAAAAAAAAAAAAAAAAAATTTAAGGGGTTGGGAATGTAGCTCAGTGGTAGCATGCATAAAGCCCTGAGTTCAATCCCCAGTATTATTTTAAAAAAAAAAATACACACACACATGTGTGTGTGTAATTGTATATCATAATTTATTCAATCAATCACCTATTGTTAGATATTTAGAATTGGAGTTTTTCAAGCTAATTTTAAGCATTAAGCCCATAATCACCAAGTAATTAACATTTTTATGATGACATCTAGGGATATTGAAGTATTTTATTTCAAGTTTCTGTGTATAAATTTGCCTTTGCGGGCTGGAGTTGTAGCTCAATGGAACAGCATTTGCCTAGCACATATGAAGCACTGGGTTCGATCCTCAACACCACATAAAAATAAATAAAGACATTGTGTCCATACACAACTAAAAAATTTTTTTTTAATTTGCCTTTAAATTTTTGTCTTAAACAAACAAACAAACAAACAGGGCCTGGGGTTGTGGCTCAGTGGTAGAGCCCTTGCCTAGCATGTATGAAGCAACTGGGTTTGATTCTCAGCACTACATATAAATAAATGAATAAAATGAAGGTACATCAACAACTAACGAAAATATTTAAAATAAAAAAAAAAAAACTTTTTAACTCTACAGATTCAGCTAAAGAATCAGAGCAACTTAGTGACATACACCTTTAATCCCAGCTATTCAAGAAGCCAAGGCAAAAGGATTGCAATTTCAAAGCCAGCCTCAGCAACTTAGTGAGACCCTGACTCAAAATAAAAAATAAAATCTGCTGGGGATTTAGCTCGGTGGTAGAGTAGCACTGGGTTCAATCCCCAGTACTGGCAGCAGCAGGTGGGGGGGATCATAGCAACTTACTAGCCCCAATTTTTTTTTTAATTTTTTTTTTGGTTCTTTTTAGTTATATGTATTTTGACATATCACACATACATGGATTATAACTTCCCATTCGTGTGGTTGTGTATTCATATATAAACATAGGGAAGTTATGTCAGATTTCATCTACTGTCTTTCCATTCCCATCCCATTCCCTTCACCCGATTTAATCCAGTGAAGCTCCAATCCCTGCCCACCCCCCCACCCCCAGCCTATTGTGAGTCATCATCTGCATATCAGAGAGAACATTCAGCCTTTGGTTTTTTTGGGATTGACTAGTACCAATTTTATAAGAAGAAAGTAAATCATTCACTTGTTGGGGGTATATTAATTTAATCAAGCCAAGCATACCAAATATATGATAGAAGAGGCAGGTAATTCACTCAATGGCACTCTGGTGAACAAAAGATTAAATGCATCTCCAATAAGTAAACCGTGTACTTTCTGTCAGCAGAATCAAGTATATTTTAGATCCCATGGATGCTTATTGGTCTCTCCTTGAGTTAGCAATAACTATAGTCAGAGAAGACTCTACCTGTGCTCATGCTTTCCCTTCTACCCATAAAATCCCTCAACTCTCCCAATTTTGTGCATAACCAGCTTCTTATCATTCAAGAAGGTTCAACTATGACTTCTCCAGAAAGCCTTCCCTGACCACGATCATCCTGAGCCAATATGTCCTGCTCATATCTCTTGAGTATCCTGCAGTTTATTAAAATGGTAATTTGATATTCACTCACCAATTAATAAGCCTCTTTAAGTCAGCCTTACGTTTTACTGCAAAACCCTCAAGGGCTAGTGCATTGCTCTATTAAAGGATTGCTGAAAAGGAATGCCTGTGATTCAAAAAGTGCCGCAAAATTTCATCTACTTAACAATACTCTTCTCTGCTAGTAATATTTTTCCAATGAGAACAACAGAACAGCATGTATAACTATAAAGGTTATATATACTTTTCTAATAAAATAAAGTACAACAATAACTTAACATCTGATGTGTAATCGTTGATGTGATGCATGGTAATTAAACAAATAACTGATATAAATTGCTACAAATAACTGTACAAATTACTACCATTGGTAATTCCAAGGAATGAAGTGGGATGACATATGACAACCAACTTCTTCCATCAGAGATGGGACTGTTTCAAGATGTTTCAAGATCCAAATAGCCCTTTACTCTATAGTATTTTCCCCTCCTCCCACAAACTCTTCACCAAAGTTATTTTCACAGGAAATAGGGCTCAGATGACAGATTCCTTTCTCTACTTCTGTATTGAACTGTCTGTCACATTTGTGAGCCTTATGTTCTGCCATACTTTCCTGGGATTTTTAAGTATATACACTCTTTAAGAATTAGAAGAACCTCCAACTTCTCTCTTTTGTTTCCCTTCTCCTAATGCCTATAAAAATAAAAAGTAGTTACAAAAGGCCAAGTGGTACGAATTAAGAAAAGCTTGTCTTGCCTCCAAATCTCTCCCCTAGATTACCAGGCATTCCACCATTTACACATTCATCTGAATTAACAAATAAGCACTCCTTCTTCTCCTGCCACTGAAAAAGCAAACACACTATGTAACATAGGTCTAGTGGTGGTATGAAACAAGCTCATGTTCAGTCATACTGAGGGGATAAAGGGGAGGAATGAGGGTGGAGTTCTGCTGAATTAGAAACTACTATAATGGGGTAGCAAGAAAGCTCTGGCTATGAGATCACAGGGGAGCCAACAGAGCAGGAAGCAAACGGTAAAGCCCAAAGACTGACTTTGAATCTCAACCTAAAACCACCCAGGCATCATCCCCTCCTTGCCTTTCCCTCTGAAAGCCAACCTCTGCCCCTATTAGCAACCATGTAAAGAAATCATGTAAGTCCGTTGGTCTCAACTGTTGCATACTAATTTACTTCTCAAACAATACCTTGAACTATATGCAGGTGTCTCATCTTGAAAATGGGGAGAAGTAGATGACTACCCAGGAGCACAATAACACTATTTCATTAGTCTAAGAGATGCACTTCAAATATAAGTCTAAAGTTCCTTCCTCCATGTCATGATTGAGGTATTTCAAATTAAAATTAAATGCTGGACCACAAATGTTCACAGGAATTATTCATAGAATAGCCCAAAATGAAAACAATCCAACGCCCATAAGAAAATGATGAGTGCATAAACAAATGTGGTATATCCATACAATGGAATATCATTTAACAATAAAAAGAAATGGAGTACATCAATGTGAATGCAGTTAATGTCACAATTGTACACGTAAAAAATGTTAAAAAAAACTTTGTCCTATTTTGCCACATTAAAAGAAAAAAAAGAATGAAGTACTGATCAATGGTGCAACATGGGTGAATGCCATGCTAGTGAAAGAAGCCATAAATACAAGACCATATACTGCACTATTTCATTTATATGAAATATACACAACAGGCAAATTCATAGAAAGAGAAAGTAATCGGTGGTTGCTAGGAGCTGGAGGTAGAAGAGAACAGGGAATGACTGCTAATGGGTAGAGGGTTTCTTTTTGAGGTGGCAAAATATTCTAAAAATACAGCGATAATGGCTGTACAACAATGAATGTTCTAAAAAAACCACTCAATTATATACTTTAAAAGGGTAAATTATATGGTAAGTAAATTACAACTCAGAGCTGGAAATATAGCTCAATGGTAGAGTACTTGCCTAGCATGCTTGAGGCCCTGGGTTCAATCCCCAGTACAGGGTAAACAAACAATACACACGCACACACACACACACACACACACACACACACACATACACACAGACTTCTCATTAAAGCTTTTATTTTTAAAAAGGTAAAAGCAAGTAAACAATGTGCCATTGATACCTGAAATATTTAATAAATCCTTCAAAATGTCAGGATCAAGAAAGGACCTCAGGGGGCTGGGGATGTGGCTCAAGCGGTAGCGCGCTCGCCTGGCATGCGTGCGGCCCGGGTTCGATCCTCAGCACCACATACAAACAAAGATGTTGTGTCCGCCAAATACTAAAAAATAAATATTAAAATTCTCTCTCTCTCTACCTCTATCTCTCTCACTCTCTCTTTAAAAAAAAAAAAACTAAATAAAAAGAAAGGACCTCAGCAAAGATGCAATTAACCTATTTGCATATGAAAAAACATCAAGAAGGTACAAACCACAAATCTGACTACCATCATGAAGCTAATAAATACATCACTTAGAAAAGAAACAAGATTACAGGAATTTTTTGTAATGATTATGTGCAGAAGCAAAACTCCCTTTGGTTTAAAAGAAGCAGAGAAATGTGTGATAGTTAAGAGTTCAGATGTGAAAAAAAGACTGACCTAGGATCTAAACAGTGTCCCTACTGCTAGCTCTGTGATTTTGAGAAAGTGACTTAACCTGATTGAGATTTAATTTCTTCATCCAACACATAGGAGGTTATTTTCACTCACATAGCCAAATTAATATTTTGCTTTCAACTTTTTCAGCTTTTGTGATTAGAAATTTCTCCACAATTATCAAATAAATATTTTTATAAATATTTTTAATATTTTAACTTCTATATTTTTCTAGTATCTTTTCACACTTTTCATTCATTTTCACATTTTATACTTCTCTTTTCTATTTAATTTTTTAACTGCTACACAGAAAATAAAAAAAAATTTATGGGGTACATGTGATGTTTTGATACATGCATACATCGTACAATGTTTAAATCAGGTTAAATGTATCTATCTCCTCAAACATACATCATTTCTTTATAGTAAAATTTTCAAAATCCTTTCTCCTAGCTTTTTGAAATGTATAGTGCACTATCGTTATCTGTAATCACTCTCCTGTGCAATAGTGCACCAGAACTGATTGCTCCTAACTATAACTCGGAATCCATTGATCAACTTTTCCCCATTCCCTTTATCTGCCTTTCCATTTACATTACTTTGCTTAATACTCTTCTTTTTTTCTGCTAGCTTTCTTTTATTACAGTTTGCCAATTTTGGATTGCTGTTATTTCCTCTAAAGTCATGTTTTTTCCTGCCTCTAGGCTAGAAAGTTAATGTTCTGATTGTCTTAAAATTCCTATGTTCCCACTATCTCCCCATTTTTAGAGCTTGTATTACGCTTGATTTTCTCAAGATTGTAAGAAAATGTTAAACATGTCCATAGCACTTCTTGATTACATTCAAAGTGTCCATTTCCTCAGTAGACTGAACTCCTCAAGGGCTGGAAATAGGCCTGTCAGCCTTCTTTGCTATAGTCCTGTACACAACTGCTGCCTAGAACAGAGTGGTTAGCAACTTGGTCAATACCCTGTGAATGATTGAGTGAATCAATAATGATTGTGGTCATGATGCGCTTCTTTGGTTTTAACAGATTCATTATATTGTTTCTTTTGATCACTTCAGATCAAATTTCCCTTCCACTTATATCAATTTGATAACTACACTGGAGTTCTATTAATTATTCATCATCCTCATATGACTACCAAAAGCAGCGCTGCTGAGAATCTGGCTTCAGCATATATGGATATTGTACCATTTGATAGTCAGATTGCTAACTAAGCTTGCATGAAGCAAACCGCCCAAGTATTCATTCGTCAGCAGATCTGAAAGGGAAGGAAGTGAGCAGCTAGAGAATAACTTCTGCAGGGTCTCCAGTAAGGGTAAAAAGCTGCTGTGTCTCTCTCCTCTCTGCTGTGCTAAGGTTTTTAACAAGGCCACTTCTTTTGCTGCCTGCAGAGAGTATGCTGCTGATTAGAGGCCCTGAATGTTGCCTAGTCAAGTGCCTCCACTTCATTCTGTATGAGCCAAATTAAATGTTGATAGACATCATCATCTGCTTTTAACCCCACATTCTCTGTCTCTGCCTTTCTTCTAGCAAGGAGAAGTCTTTCAAACCTGAATTCCATTGTATGATACCTATTCTTAGCATCCACACCAGCTCTTAGGAAAGCAAGACCAACAACAGAGACAAACTAATGAGAGGCTTCTATCTTCCAGTCCCCACCTGTTCTTTGCAGCTTCTCACTCCTCCCTGTCTTTGCCTTTCAGAGGAAGTCTATCTCCCATCATGATTTTCTTGGTTTCCCTGACCTCCTTGCTTTCTAGTGCATATGGTCATCTCAGCAGATGCCAAGGCAAGCCCAGCATTTTTCTCATTTGACTTTTTGATATCACAATCTATTTATGCATTTCCCAATGATAACCTAGCCTAAATTCCTCCCACTTGATCATGGTACACTCTTTTAATGTAGTGTATGTTTGTTTGTTTTTTTAAGGCACATTTTTTGGATTAGAAAAAAATTCCAACTTTTATGGATTCATTTAACAGCATTTACTGATTATATGACATGTTTAAAACTCACATTATTGGTCATTTTTGCAGATTCAAAACTATTCTTCAAATTAAAATCAGCATATCAATGAGAGATCACATATGAAGCTGAACTGTGACATACTCATATGAATGATACCACACAATCAGAAAACTGCAGAATGCTAACCTATTCACTGGTAAGATAAGAACCACAGAAAGTAAATGTTAAAACACTGCTCATGGAGCTGGGGTTGTGGCTTAGTGGTAGAGCACTCGCCTAGCACGTGCGAGGCATGGGAGGCCCTGGGTTTGATCCTCAGCACCACATAAAAATAAATAAATAAAATAAAAGTATTTGTGTCAACTACAACTAAAAAAAATGCTTATTAAAAAAAAAAAAACAAAAACACACTGCTTATGTTTTCATGGATACATAGGTATAATAGACTTATTTTTCTGCCTAACATACAAATTGCTTCTATGCTTTGTGAGTCTTAGGAGGAGACACTACAGAAACAGAAAACAACAGATATTCACTTTCCCAGCCTCCCTTGCAGTTAGAATCAAATATATGGCCTGGACTTGGCCAATCGGACACTTCTACCCTGAACTTTCACTATAAAACTGTGACAGTAAAGAAGCAGGGACCAAAGAGGATCTATTCCAGAGGCAGCAAAGACAGAAGTAGCAGCACTGAGGCACTGGTGCCCAGCTTTCAGTGCCCTGTGCAAACTGCAGCACCACAGTTCAGAGGTCGAGGCTTCAGAGTCCTCTGTGAACTGGCCCTGCAGTGTTATTCTGGGTCCTAGGTGCTACCTACCCTCCCCTTGTTGTCCATTTTCCACACCTGCTTCTATGTCCTTTCTATAAATTTTTCTAAGCTGTACAATGTCCTTTCAATAAAGTTCCTTTCTGGGGCTGGGGATGTGGCTCAAGTGGTAGCGCACTTGCATGGCATGCGTGCGGCCCGGGTTCGATCCTCATGCACCACATACAAACAAAGATGTTGTGTCCGCCGATACTTGAAAAATAAATATTAAAAATAAATAAATAAATAAAGTTCCTTTCTGTTAAAATCAAAGTCAGTTTTGTTACTTGCAAGAACTTGGATACAGTGGGCTACTAGCTAGCAGATAATAAATGACAGATTAATCCAATTCCAGCAAACTAATATTTGTTGAGGACCCACTTAGGATACCTAATTGGGAGGCAGGTAGATTTAATGAGGTACAACTCTCAAAAAAAGTAAACTACACACCTTTAAAATAGTAATCCCTCAGTATTTGTAGGGGTTGGTTCCAGGAAATCAAACTCTGTAGATGCTCAAGTCCCTTATAAGAAATGGCACAGTATTTGCATATAACCTATGCATACCCTCCCATATACATTAAGTCACCTCTAGATTATTTACACTATCTAATACAATGTAAATACCATGTAAACAGTTGTTATACTGTATTGTTTAGGAAATGACAAGGGGGAAGGGAGCCTGAAACATGCTTAGTATAATGAAATTTTCTTTTCTATTATTTTATCCACAGCTGATTGAATCTGTGAATGCAGAACCCATGGATATGGAGAGCAACCCATAATGTATTTTAACAAAAGTTACAGTCATTTAACTACCACCACAATCAAGACACAGAACATTCCCATCATCTAAATAAGCTGCCTTATATAATTGCCTTCTGGAATCAATTCCTTCTCTACATCTGTAGACCCTTGCAATCACATCAGTATGTGATTTCTGTCCCTATATTTTGACATTCTTTCCAGAATGTCACAGAAATTATATAATATGGAACATTTTATGCTTGACCTTTACACATAGCAAAACAGATTTGAGATTCATTCACATTGTTGCACGTATCACTAGCTTGCTCCTGTTGGGTGATGAATAGGATTCCATTTTATGGATGTACCACAATTTGTTTTTCCTTTTACCAGTTGGGAGATATTTGGGTTTTCTCCTACAATAAGCTTTCAAAATACAGAATTTATCAAAACAAGTTAACATCTGAGAGCTTAAACAGTTCAACTCTTGGGATCACATAGAAGAAATAGGTATTCTCTTTAAAACAAAACATTTTCTTCTGTTTTTAAAAAGCAATATATGCTCAGATATACACGTGTGTGTGTATATGTGTGAGTGTATATATGTACATACAGTAATATTTATTTTTTGTTCAAGTATACCCTTTTGCACACTTGTAAAAATAAAGATAACAGGGGCTGGGATTGTGGCTCAGAGGTAGAGCGCTTGCCTAGCATGTGTGAGGTACTGGATTTGATTCTCAGCACCACATAAAAATAAATGAATAAAATAAAAGTCCATACATCTAAAAAATAAAAAATAAAGATACATTATTGGTCCCTCCCAATGTCACAAGAAAATTATAAGAAAAATTTTCAGAGAAAATTTTGGGGAAATATATGTTGTTTCTCCTTTGCTTAATAGTATCATTATAGCACAATGAAATAAAAAAGCAGAATGCTATTTCAGTGATACTTTCTCTCTTAAGTCAACTAGGTTCCTAACCCAACAGCAATTCCAAGGCTGTGGACAGCTTTTATTTTGCAATACAGGAGAAAAACATTTGCCAAACCTATTTTCATGATTCTCAAGCTTTATAAACAATATGGTTGAAGACTACTAAAGTCTATTCAATCTCTGAGTACTAAAAGAGACATAAGTAACATACATGTTTCAATATGTAGAAGAAATACTGGTTGAAAAAAATCATAACATTATTTTGAAAGATAGAATCCTAACCCTAATTCCACTAACACAGTTTGATCATAAAGACTGACAGTAGAACCTTTACTTCCCTCCATTCACACTGAAAGTAAGCATTCCTGCCAATTCTGAGATTCTGAAATCTCTTTGTTTACTGCTTTGTAGCCACTTTTCAAGTATATTCCCAAGTGCATGGATTACAGTCAAAGGCGTTGATATTAGCTACGATTTAAAATAATAAAGTTAAAATTCCCAGGCAACCAGTGTACATACTATACACATGCCTAGTCAAGTCAATTCAGTCCATTTATTGTTACTATCAGTGAAATAAAACCTTTCTGGATTATTGTACACTGTAAAGATATTGTGCAATATGCATAAAATGGGGGGAGCTGGATAATATAACATACAGTAAACCTTGGAAATTAAATCATGAACTTAGTCAAACCACACTTATTGATTGGGGCTGGAGATGTTCCTATTATGTTACAGTTCTACGGTAAAATTGTATATTTGGAAAAGATTAACTGTTATTTAACAAAGGCTACCTTGCCCTTTAACAATATAAAATAATTTAAAGAATTGAAACCCATCCTCCACCTGCAAGCTCAGTATTCTTTATGCAGTCTCAAACAGTTCCCTCTCATTTTAAAGAAAGGACTTAAGGAATTAAAAAAAAAAAAGGTAGAAGCTGGGTGCAGCGGCACATACCTATAATAACAGTGACCCAGAGGCTAAAGCTGGAAGATCACAAGCTCAAGGCCAGTCTCAGCAACTTAGCAAGATCCTATCTCAAAATAAAATAAAAAAGAGCTGGGGATATGGCTCAGTGGTAAAGTGCTCCTGGTTTAAATCACTAGTATCACATACACACACACACACACACACACACACACACACACACACGTCCCATAATGGCAACAACAGTAGTAACATTAATCAAAGAATTATTCAGCTAATGGGAATGAAATTTCAACCTTCCTGCAACCTGGGCTACCCACTTCCATAGTAATCCTGGAAATAAACTAAGATATTTTCAATAACTGGCATAGTTGAGGAGAAACAAATGGATGAAATTCTATTTGTACCTACAGTTATAAACACACAGCTGAGATTTCCTGACTTTAAATCTTAACATTTTACCACATTACCATCTGCCCATCAAAATGAAATGCAATGCTCACTTTAATCTAAAGCCAAAATCAATTAATCAAGGTAGAGAGTGAGTTGAAGACAAAAGGTAAATTAGAATACCCACTAATTTAAAAACAGAAATTCTGAACACTGCCCAAAAGCTGAAGTACCATGACCAAAGTAGAGATGGTTTAATTAAAGATACAACAGGGCTTGGGATGTAGCTCAGTGTAGAACACTCACTTAGCATGCATGAGGCCCTGAGTTTAATCCCAGGTCCCAAAAAGAAACAAGAAGCAAAACTAGAGGGGCAAAAAGACCTTCTTTTTATGTTTATAAATCCCTTTTGATAAAGAATCTGAAAAGATTTAAATTATATCTGGTACAGTTTAAGAGTAGCTAATAGAGTTGATATTATTTCCCTGAGACTTCCTGGAAGATGACAGAAAAAATATAAAAATAAAATTAAAATCCTATACAATCCCAACACCCAGAGATAATCACCATTAAATCTGGAGGTGGATCCTGGGGATTAAACCCAGGACTTCACACATTAGGCAAGTGCTCTACCACTGAGCTACATCCCCAGCCCTCTTATTTTTTTATTTTGAGACAGGTCTCCCTAAGATGTAAGACAGGTCTCACAAGTTCAAGACCCTCCTACTTCAGCCTCCAATGTTGCTGGGACTACAGAGTTGTGCCTCCATGCCTGGCACCATAAAAATGTTTATGTACTACCTTCCATAATTGGCTGAATAATTGCTCTCAAAGATCTGAATCTAATCTCTAGAACCTGAAAATGTATATGAAAAAAAAAAAGGTCTTTCTGTGCAGCTGTGATCTTTTCTTCTTCTTCTTCTTCTTCTTCTTCTTCTTCTTCTTCTTCTTCTTCTTTTTTAGTTGTAAATGGATACAATACCTTTATTTTGTTTATTTATTTTTATGTGGTGCTGAGGATCGAACCCAAAGCCTCACACATGGGAGGCAAGTGCTCCACCGCTAAGCCACAACCCCAGCCCCTTAAGGACCTTGAAATGGGGACATTATCCTGATTTATCCAAGTGGGGCCTAAGCACAGTCACAAATGTCCTTATTAAAAAGAGGCAGAAGGAAATTACAGAGAAGACAACAAAGCGTTGTGACTGAGATTGGAGCGATGCAGCCAAAGAATTCTGGCAAGACAAGGAATGCTGGCAGCTAGAGAGAGGCGGAAGAGGCAAGGAAGGGTTCTCCCTGGCGAGGGCACTACCTTGCTGACACCTCGATTTTGGCCCAGAGATACTCATTTTGGACTTCCAGACTCCAGAACTATGAAAATAAGAGTCTGTGGGGGTTCTGTTGTTTATTTGTGGCTTACTTTATGCTAGATAAGTGTTCTACCACCGAGCTACAACCCCAGCTCACAAATCTATTATTTTAAGCCACTAAGTCTGTCATAACCTATTAAAGCAGCCACAGGAAATTAATATCCTTGCAATATTTTTAAGAATTATTTTACATAGTTCAGATAATATACACTGAAACTTCTATGAAAGTATCTTTTGAATTAGGTTTTTTGTATACATGTTTATATATTATTCTATCATCAGATATACCATAATTTACTTAACCATTCTATTTTTGATTAAAAAAAATAAAATTTTTCACTATTATAAATAATGAATGGTTTCATATAAAAGAAATTTTCTTGTATTTTTAGTTGTCAATGGACAATTTATTTATTTATTTATTTATTTATTTATTTATTTATTTATTTATACACAGTTCTGAGAATTGAACCCAGGGCCTCACACATGCAAGGCAACCGCTCTACCACTGAGCCACAACCCCAGCCCCAATTTTCTTGTATTTTTAATCAGTTTCTTGGGGTAGAGTCCTTAAAGAGAATTTGCCAATCTTTTCAGAAGCACGGTACCAATTCAAACTTGTACTCAGTACATTCTTACAATAACCAAGAATTTTTTAGTTCTTGCTAATTTAAACAATAAAAACTGGTATCTTTTTGTTTTAACTTATAGGTTTCTGCTTGCTGAAACTAAAATATATTTTTCACATTAATTAGCTAATTGTAATTCCTAATTATGTTAATTGCCAATTTTGTGACATTTTTGCCCACTGAGTTATTGGGTTCTTTTTAAATATTTACATGAGGGCTTATTATTAAGGGTATTAACCATTTATTATGTTGGCTGCAAATTTTTCTTCTAAATTTTTACTTATTTTCTAGCTATTTGCAGTACGAGGGAACTGAACCCAGGAGCCATCTACCATAGAACTATATCCTTCAGCACCACCACCCTTTTTTTTTTGAGACAGGGTCTCCCTAAGTTACCCAGGCTGGCCTCAAACTTGTGATCCTCCTGCCTTAGCCACCCAAGTAGCTAAGATTACAATTGTGCACCACCATACCCAGCTTATTTTATTTTTGATATTTTTAACCTAAGAGATTTTTAATATTTTTTAAAATATTTTTAGTTGTAGTTGAACACAATACCTTTATTTTATTTATTTATTTTTAATAAATAAAATTAATTTTTTTTTATTTTTAAAATTGAGGATTGAATCCAGTGCCTCGCTTATGCTAGGTGAGCGCTCTACTGCTGAGCCACAGCCCCAGCCTCCATTTTTAATTTTTGTGGTATATCTTTTGATATTTTTATCTCATTCATTATTTTTACATTTAGGAAGTATTGCCCATGGATATATTAAACAAATAATTTTATTTTTCTTCTAGTCACTCTCATTCCTGCTTATTTAAAAATTAAAGTTTATCCTCAAAAGTCATCTACTGAGTTTGTTTTTACATAAACAATAATATTTTCAAAAGTCAGTGACTCATTCCCACTAAAGCAAATCATAGGTTTAATATCTTTCAGCATTTTTCAACTCAACTAACTCCTTAACTAGTAACTTTTTTCCAAGAAATCTGTCTTTATCAATTAGATTTTTCACTACAAAAATAACACTAGATGGAAGAACCAATAGGTTTTATCTCTAAGCAATCAGTATTGGCTGCATAGAGCACTAGGATTAAGAAAAATGCTGGGGGGCTGAGGTTGTGGCTCAGTGGTAGAGTACTCACCTCATGAGGCACTGGGTTCGATCCTCCGCGCCACATAAAAATAAATAAAGATATTGTGTCCATCTAGGACTAGAAAAAAAATTAAATAAAATAAAATAAAAAAGAAAAATGCTGGGCAGAGAAAAGCAGCAGCATTACAAAGGCCCTGGTTTAGGGAGGGGAACACAGCAACAAATGCACTCTCTGCCTCACACTCTGGACCCTGAAGGGTGAGACTTTACTTCTCATTCTTCATTCTCTGTACTTGGTCTAGTGCCTTTTGGGTAACTGAATGATATACAGTCCAAGGCCCTCTCTTTGAGGCATTCTATGCAATTTAATACAGTGTTTCATTATTACAGTTTAACTTCAAATTTGCTATAGGATCACTGAGACAAGTCCATCTTCAACAAAGCAGAACATTGCTTCTATTTATCCTCTGTTCTAAGATACAGTGATGCTAATATCAATTAACTGTATAATCTTTAAATCAGACAAAGTGGCTAGTAACACTATTACCAGTCAATGAACAGATAAGCAATCCTTCATTGAAACTGAGGAATAATTTATTCAACTGTTAAGAGAACTGTTAGAATAACTCAAATTGTTTACATTGAATAAACAAACCTCTTGTACAGAAAAAATGAACACACTAAATACAATGGACCATGGCATGGTTTATACGGCTATTTAAATATAAGTCTCACACTCTCTGAATGATTTCCTGAGTAAGAGATAATTAATTTTAGAAAGCAGTTAATACTTACAATCTTGTAAATCTCTAAATTTTTAAAATGCCATTAACAAATCACTTTTTTTTTTTTTTTGTCAATGAACATTCATTTTGTTTACTTATATGCGGTGCCAAAAATCGAACCCAGTGCCTCACACATGCTAGGCAAGCCCTCTACCACTGAGCTGTAACCCCAGGTCACTAAATCTCTAAAATGTCAAGGTCAGACAACTATACTCGAGGGTCCTTCTGAGTTTAGAATTCTTTCACATGTAGAAGAGATCAACTATTTGATTAATTTCTCACAGAAAGCAGACTTGCTCACTTACAAACTGAAATGAATTAGATTCCCACATTCATATGGGTCAATCAATTTATTTGGTGGCAAACACAACTGAATCTATAATAATAATGTCAAAACAATTATTTGATGTAATTTTTTAAAATTTATTAGCTTTACTTTCAAAAAGTGAACATAAACTATACCTTCATTGCCCAATCAGAGTCCAGGTATCAATTTAAATGTATGCTGAAGTTAAGAATTAAAACTATAGGTGCAATTACATTTGGGGCTGGGAAAATTCAAAGAATTGAAGCAAACCAGGTTTCCCAAGGTACTTTGTTCCTGATAGTCCATACTGTACGTTTACTCCATCTCTACTTATTCTTTTCTTTTCCAATTCCTTCTCAAGTGTGGATCTTAATACACCAGGTTCCTCTTCTGCCAAGCAGACTAAATAAGTGCTATGCTATTCTAACACTCACCTGCTGTTACAGGCCTCCTTCACTTCAAACATTTCTTCTCTTCCTGTTGCTCCTTGATCAATATCATTTCAGGATCACCTAGGCTACTCCTCCCCATTACTTTTTCAGATTGTACTATTAGTTCTCTCCTGTGCTTCTGAGCAAGCACTGGTCACAGAGAATTCACATGAAAAATGCACAGGCCCTGGATGAACCCCTTTAATTTTATTCTGTGGAAGCTGGTAAATATAAAACTTCTGCACTAACGAAACATTTATTTCAGGGCTGGGGATAAAGCTCAGTGGCTGAGTGCTTGCCTAGCATGCATGAGGCCCTGGGTAAAATCCTCAGTATCACAAAAAATAAAATGAAAATAAAAATAAAACATTTATTTCTGGCTTCTGCATTACACTTAAATTTGCTCTTTTCACCTCCCCCATTTATTCCTAGTTTCCTGAAAGACTTGGATCAATTCTTATTCTCACTTTGCCTATAATCCTTCAGGGCACTGAATGCCCTTTGCCTTCCATCAGAAAAATATAAAATAGTTCCATAGATTCCTCCAGATACAGAGAAATGTAATATTCAGCCTTTGCATATTGCCTTGTATACAGAGCTACATGCCCTTTTGTTCCTGGGGAAGAGACAGTATCAGTATAGCAATTGTTCCTTCTAGTTTTTAAATACCAAGTTTTAAGGTTTTCTTCTCAAATATACATTTTCCAAAACCTACTTTTTTAACCTTTTTTTACAATTACCATTTAAAAATACTTTAAATATGCTTTCATATTCACATGAAGTTTACCTTAACCAAATTATTCATTTGGAACTTGGATTCCCCCCACACACAAAAAAATAATAATATTTTGAGGAGTTTCCTTTTTTTTTTTTTAATCTTGTGGTCATAAGATCACCAGGTAAAAAATGGAGCAAAATGAAGTTCCTAAAAAAAAAAAAAAATAGTTAAAAGGAGAGAGAAGGACTGGCAGAAAGCTGCTGAGAACAGCTTGAAAATATTCAAGCACATGTCTCTTCCCACCAAATGCAAATGGAGGGTGAAGGCCAGGTTTTATAGGAGTTTATCTAAGAGCAGACTCCTGGGACCCTTGCTTCATCTCCACCCTCAGAATATGTGGGCTTCAATATGACACAATGATTAAAAAACAGAATGAAAAGAAAGAAAACTTTTATCCATAAATATGGTGGTGGCTATAATTTCTGAGAATCACAAATTCAGTTAGGCTATTTGAATATGCTTTTTATAAAAATGTGGAAATAACTATTTCCCCATTTAGATGTAGTACTACTAAAATTCCTTTACATAATATGTTATAGAAAAAAATGTGCCATCATTATCAAAACATATTCAGATGTAGACAATTATTATTTGACAATTAAAAATAAAATTTTTAAATTTTATAAGAAACATTCAGAGGTAGAACATAATATTCAGCCTTTGAATACTGTCTTATATACAGAGCTACAAGCACTTTTGCTCCTGGAGAGAATATAGTATCAGTGTAGAATTATTCCTTTAGGCTTTTAAATGTTATTTTTTGAGATTTTCTTTCCAAATGTAACATTTTCCAAACCCTACTTGTTTTGTTTTGTTTGGGGGAAGGTGACTTTTTTATAAAAAAAAACTACCTCATTTTAAAATACTTTAAAGACAGGGGATGTGGTTCAGTGGCAGAAGACTTGAATAGCATGCACAAAGATCTGAGTTTGATCCCCAGTACCTCAAAAAGAAAACTCTTTATCATCAAATACTTTAAATATGTTTTCAGATAACTCTTTATATGCAGAAAAAAAATCCCTATTTTTCCAAGATTTTTTCCCTTCTGTAAACTTGTAAATCTGGTACTTAACCATTACTCCATTTGGGCCCTAACAACATTCCGAGGCCTTAGGCCTCTTGTCAATAAAACAAGGTGAGTCTTTGACCCCTGCTAGCCATTTTTTTTTTTAATTCACACATAGTAATGGCACATATTTATGTGGTTCTGTGCAATGCTTTGATACATGTATGCTTTGTGTAATGATCAAATCAGTCTCATCAGACATTTATCATCTCTTTGTTGTAAGAACTTTCAAACTCTTCTAGCTATTTTGAAATATATGTTATTGCATTCAAACTACATATTGCATTGATGAAGGCGTTTGTCCTAAGATAAACCACTGACTTTTGCCGGCTATATCCAATTGGTTGCATTATAACATCTGTAACATAAAAGTTCTAGGTTGAGTTATACAATACAGTGATTTTTAAATTTCTATATAACAAAGGGATACAGACTTCTGTAAATAGTTCATTTGAAAATACTTTCACTTACAATAATTTTTTTAGAAATTCACCTTGACAAACATACCTATATTACTCTAGCTTTAAATATATTGCCTATTCATGTTTCTATGTTTTAAGAAACATACATATGTCATTAAAATCTATACTAGTCATAGTTCAGTGACAAGATATACGCCTACAAGCAGGCATTTTAAGAGCACACAAAAATACTTAGGATACTAAGCATAGGAATCTGCTTTTTTAAAAAATACATGTTAGTGCCTATTTTTGGTATAACAACATCTGAATACAAAATATACTGTTATTACAGAATGATGACAATCTTTTAAGATGATACAATGCATATATTACTAAAAAATATGAAAAGCAAATTATAATTGCTACTATAACTAAGCCTAGTGATATTTTAAAGAAGTCATTTTATTTCCAGCCAAGTCATTGATTAAACTATTCAAAATGCCCAATTTCACTGTTTATGAATCTCTCTTCTGAGTATTCAACATTACAAGTTTTTTGTTATAATTTCAAGGCTGCATTTAGGGACCACTAATTTCAGCTTTTCTCTTCCATATACTATGAAGCATGCAATAATGCACACTGAGAATGCTGCCCCTATAGTATTCTTAGGAAATATAGTCTTATAAGCCAAGATATGACTGTCCCCTAGAAGTGAATGATTAAAGTATATGCCAAACTGAATTCCTGATGAGTAATTCAACTGGCATAGAGAGCTTCATCTACCCCACTCCAGGCTGTCTTCCCACCCCACCATAAAAGATTGCTGTGAACACAAAGACCCTAGGATGTCTTTACTAGAGAGAGAACTCCTTACATGATTATGTGTTAGCTTTTAACACAATATCACTTTACATCGTTTTTATTCAACTACATGAACAATATGTTTTCCAAAATAAAAAGTACAGGGGCTGGGGTTATTGCTCAATGGTAGAACACTTGCCTAGCATGTGTGAGGCACGGGGTTCGAACCTCGGCACCACTTAAAAATGAATAAATAAAGGTATAAAAACGTGTTGTATCTGTTTTTTTAAAAGTACAACATAACCCAGTAGTAATTCCATATAAATTACACACACATCACTATTTCCTATATTCTTTGTTTTGATTTAGAATTAAATTCAGTGACTTTTTGAAAACTAGATTCCAATTTCAAAAAAAGGGACATGCTGTTATTTTTTAAATTCGCTCTAAATGATGAAGGCAGATCTAACAAAAGAAGCCATATAAATCTCCTAAGAATGAAACAGTAGTTTATGATAGCTATGATTATTCTCCAAAATATCCATTCATCTCTGTACTACTTAAAATATACAGTTTTATTTTTAAAAGTAACTTGAAGAAAAAGAAAAAGAAGTTGATAGGATAAGCAATGACCATTCAAAATGACTTTGAAAACCTTCAAGTAAAAAATATTTCCTTTTCTTAACCAGGAGGAAAAGGAAATAACACTAAAGGTGACACCCATATCAGCTATAGATACCTGAAAAGGAAGGTACTTCCATTTCATCAGCAGAGGAGAAAGTTATTTCCAGTGCCCACAGTCACCAAGGATTGGCAAAGAAGTTAACTCCATCTGGGATGGAGGTGTCAGATCAACAAATGAAACCACTGCTTGTCAGTCCTGGGGGAGTAGAAACATGCCAGCCATTGGTATCCACAGAGTGTGCAGGGGCAAGATACACTCTATCACAGATCAACAAATGAGCTTGGCCAAGGCAAAAGCGTGTAAAGTTTCAAACACTCTAAGGGAAGCAGAAAGACCACAAAAAGGACAGCAGTAAAGGTAACACAACCATAAAGGAAACTTAAGCATAAAACAGGGACATTCGATGCCAGAGAAGAAAACCTACATGCCACTTACAGGTTTAATACGTCAGCCAGGCTTATTGAGTTAAATATCTATGCAAAATAAAGCCCAATTCATTTTTTCCATAGGTGAAAATTCTTATAGTTATCTCTCCTATTAGACTGAAATGAGAAAATGTCATTTATTTGACTAAAAGAGAAAAATTTCCCCAAATAACTAGAGACATGGGACAGAGGCCAAAAGAATACAAGTAAATTACAGTCAAATATGAGGAAGGAAAACATTTTTTTTTTAATATTTATTTTTTAGTTTTCGGCGGATACAACATCTTTGTTTGTACGTGGTGCTGAGGATCGAACCCGGGCCGCACGCATGCCAGGCGAGTGCGCTACCGCTTGAGCCACATCCCCAGCCCGGAAAACATTTTTTTAAAAACCCTATATGTCACAATTCCAAAGATTGTGACTAACAATAAAACAAAAGCTGAATAACGCCAAAATTTACAAAACATCTTTTTAAATACTTATTTTTAAGTTTTAGGTAGACACAATATCTTTATTTTACATTTATGTTGTGCTGGGGATCGAACCTAGTGCCTTGTGCATGCTAGGTGAGCACTCTACCACTGAGCCACAACCCCCAGCCCTACAAAACATTTTCATACATGTTTCCTCATCTTCTTACAACTCTGAGAAATAGGCTGAGCAGATATCACTATCATCTAACTTTAGGGGAGGAAAAAAAGAACAAATAATCAAAGTTAAGTGACTCATTTAAGGTCATATAGGTGGTATGAAGCAAAGACAAGACTTCAAGTTTTCTGAATACAAATATGATACTCTTTTTATAATATCATTATTACATAAAACTCCTATTAAAATCCACCAAAAGCATACTAATAAAATTCTGGTCAATCTAACCATGCACTGCTTACTTATCTGTCCTATAGCCAATCTCAGAATTGTCAATATAAAACTGCCTTCACAATCTGAGAATTTTTTTTAAGATTTTTTTTTTAAGATAGACACAATATCTTTGCTTCATTTATTTAATTTTATGTGGTGCTGAGGATCGAACCCAGTGCCTCACATGTAAGAGGCAAGCGCTCTACCACTGAGCTATAACCCCGGTTCCTCACACTTTGATAATTTTTTGAAAAACTTCAGTAAACGAAAGATTTCAGAACTGAATCCTTCCTATAAAAAATAACTTAGGATCAGACTTCCTGGAGGTTCCTGAGATCCAGAATCCCAGCAGAGATAGGCAACTTTGGGCCCTACAGGTCTGTTGATTTACTCTCTGTACAGCAGATACCACCCAAAAAAATACCCTAAGGCCTGATTAGACCTAAGCACCAATCACAGTAACTTTTATACTCATAGAACCCTGCCGCAATCCCATCCTGGGACTGCATTGATCTGGTCTGTGCAAATAGAACTCCAATTGTCAATACCTCCCCCTCCACCCTACCTTATACTGGAGAGAAGGGAAGCTGAGAGTTATTTCAACCTGCTTCAATTGATTTTTATAACTCCTGCCCCCACCATTCATGTTGTTGCCATTATTACTGCTGTGGATAACATGACACCTGTTGTATATGCTTTAAAGCCAGATCTAGTTCAAAAAAGAAAAACAAAAAAAAATAACTTATTCTAACCATTATGATTGCATCTAATGAATTCAATTTTACCCTTTCAACACTGATGAACCTCTGCCAATGTTTGTCAAAACTAATAACAAAATATAATGTCTGTTTCACCATGGCAAATCCCTGCTTGTTCCCTCACCTACTTCCATAATGTATTGTCATTTATAACCTCTGACAGTTGTGCCACATTTCCTACATTACTTAGAAACCAAGCACAGTAATTTTAGAAGGTTTTGTACTGGAAATTGGTTTCCTAAAGAAAATATAACCCTCACTTTTCAGTACAGCTAACTCATGAGAGATGATTTTGTGTCTATGTACTACTTTTCAATATGAAAAATATTTTCAAATATTTTTTATTTCAACAAATCTTGATCAATAGAATTTTCATTATAATTCTTCCTTGAGCTAATAAATAGAATTTGGGAGTGATGACAACACAATACATTGCAGAATAAAGAGTACTGTTGTATGAGTCTGTTTCACAGGTACAATAATCTGCACATAGTGGAGGGAGGAAGGGATGGGCTATACAAAAGACTTCATCAGTTATCAGCACGATTCAAGGGAGAAAGAAAAACTTAATCTAGTAGACACATAATTACTAAATTTTACAATGGAACAGAGACCATTTATCAGACTTTAATACACTCTGGAAGAATATCCCTCAAAACGATTTGGTTCCTTTTGCTTTCCAAAACAGCTTTCTAATTTGGTTTTCCAAATTCTGATCCTAAAAGCATTGCCTACAATGGAATAAAGTAACATTCCCCATCCCAAGTACAATTAACAGGTTCTTGGTTTAAAAATAAAACTTGTTGTGATTTTGGTTAACATAAATCAATCATCCAGAGCCTCATTTGTATTGAACCTGCAGATAAAAACTTTGTGTTCTGCAAAACTAAGGACCAGATCACAAACTGAAAGAGTTACCAGGCTTTTACTGTGACATCTCTTTCTTTCAAAGAAATAACTGCATTTATAAAAAAATAGCTTTCACCAAGGGAACAGGAAAAAAAAAAAACACATATTGAGCCATAGACAAATGTCTTGTGAACTACAGTATGTCCACACTAAAAGAGACTGGAGGGACCTTCTATTTGAGCCTCCTCATTTTTGCAGATGAGAAGTTACACTGCATCCTAGAGTTACCTATCCAGGGTATTAAAATTAGTCAGAGTTGGGCATTTAACACAGGTTCCCTGACTCCCCTCAGTCAGTGTTTTTCCCATTAAAGAACACTGCCTACTTCATCCCAAAGCAGTAAGAACAACTCTGAAGTCACACAAACTTGAGTTCAAATCCCAGCTCCCTTACTTTTTATCCCTGGATAGAAAGTGATTTAAATTCTCTAAGCCTTACTGTACTCATCTGTAAGTAGAAACAATAACATTTTCTAATAGAACTAAATGAAAAATATATATGAAGTGCTTATTACAGAGCCTAGAACAAAGTAAGAACTCAAGATAAAGTAACACAATTACAATTTAAACATATATAATATGAACCTTACATCAAATAACTCTCTAAACCACAATAGTATTACCTTGCTATGATACACATACATTATAAGTACATTCATTTTAATTATAATTACGTCAGAGAAACAGAATGATAGTCAAAACATCAGGATCCAAAAATACCACCAAGATATCATTTCAAATGTTTAATTTCTCTTTTTATTAGAATGTAATTGACTTTATTTATTTTCAAGTGTCATATATCAAAGCTTACCTACTTATAAAAAATTATACATAATTTTGAAAAGTAACCAGATCCTAATTAAGTGAGAAAACTTTCTATAGTCATTCCACACCATAAATCTCAGTAATAAACACATTTGGCCAAGAAACTAATTTATTCACCTTTTTTAAATGGTATGATATAATAATTACAGACCCAAGAAGTTGTAAAAATAGTAGGTACTCCTCACCCAGTTTGCCCCAGTAGTAACATCTTATATATAATATATATATATATATATATATATATATATATATATATATATATAGTATATCATCAAAACCAGGAAACTGACGTTCATGCTAATTGAGATAATTCACACAGCATAAAATTCACCATTTTAAAGTGTACAATTCAATGGTTTTCACATTCCCAGAGTTGTGCAACCATCACCACCAACTAACCATCTTTTAAGGTCACCATAGCATTACACTAAAGACCGTAATATCAAATGTCTTCATTTTTTAAATTTCCTAGCTCAAGCTAGAAGTAACTTTTCATTTGTATTATTAATAACCAACTTTTTCAGAATTAATACTTTTATTTATGCATGTCTACACCAACACTAATTCTACAAAGATGTAATTCCTGCCCTTCAAAAGTTTGCAGCCTAGGGGCTGGGGTTGTGGCTCAGAGGTAGAGTGCTTGCCTAGTGCGTGTAAAGCCCTGGATCTGACTCTCAGCACCACATAAAAAATAAATAAAGGTATTGTGTCCAACTACAACTAAAAAATAAATATTAAAAAAAAATAAAAGGTTTGCAGCCTAGTAAAAGGCAGACATCTGAGGTAGTACATTTCAAGGTAATAAGGTCACCCCAGGCACTGCTGGGCAACAATGGGGAGGGAGTCTGTCCTGGAATAAGATGTAATAAGAGTCTGAACCATGCAGCCAGGGAAGATTCACATGAAGGATGAGACCAGACAATGCTATAAATGGAGGCAGCAACCAGGCACAATGGCACACATCTGTAATCTCAGCTACTCAGGAGCTTGAGGCAGGAGGATTACAAGCTCAAGGCCAACCTCAGCAACTTAGTGAGCTCCTCTCTCAAAATAAAAATTTTTTAAAGGGATTTATTTTAAAAATAAAAATTTTAAAAGAGTGCACTTCAGTGGTAGAGCACTTGCCTAGCACACATGAAGCCCTGGATTCAATCTCTCTAGTACTTCAAACAAATAAAAAGAAAGAAAGGCAGCAGAAAGATCATGGAAGTCCTTCCATGCCATGCTAAAAGGCATATTGATAGTGGGAAACCCATAAAGGATTTGTAAAAAGAGAAAATGATCAGAGTTGCATTTGGGAAGCATGTGAGAGAAGTAAATGGGTCTATCACACCACGGTTAGATTATAACCTAGACCATCTAGATAACAAGAACAAATGGGGAGCCAGAAAATGCAATGTATTCAGCACTAAATATTTAGCATCTGACCCACGAGAGTCTTAGTCCCAGCTCCAGGGCATTCTGGCATAGTCTTGCTCAGTGAGGTATTCAACATGATTCATTGATCACTGAATATGTTAAATACTACCCCCACATGGAAGCTAAGACATTTTTTTAAAAAAATTTAATTCCTTCCTTCCCTCCTTCCTCCCTTCCTTCCTTCCTTCCTTCCTTCCTTCCTTCCTTCCTTCCTTCCTTCTTTCTTTCTTTCTCTATTTATTTTTGGTACTGGGCATTGAACCTAAGGGAGCTTTACCATTGAACTACATCCCCAGTCCTTTTTCATTTTTAAAATTTGAGATAGGGTCTTGCTAAATTGATAAGGGCCTCTCTAAATTGCTGAAGCTGACTTCAAACTTGCAATCCTTCTGCCTGGGATCACAGGAGTGCACCAACCACACCTGAAGAGAGTTTCTCTAAACAGTTAAATCTCTTCCATAACACAGAGATGTAACATTAAAACATGGATCTTCAATATTCTTTCATCATCCCAAACCCATTTATCCAGATTGTAACCAGGTATTTATTTCTGCTTAAGGCTCATCCTACACTTCCTCAGTTCTCTGGATTTGGTCTTTTGTTTCTCCCTTTACCCAAATTATTTTAATTCTCCCTCCAATTTCACTAACTTCAACGGTCCAGATTAGAGAGTCCAGCAGTGACCCCACAATGTTCACTCAATCCCAAAGCAAAAACAAAGTAGACACAGAGTCTCACTGGGCTAATAAAAACTTTTTTTTAAGTTAATAGAAAACTCTAAACATATAATAGCCAATCTAACTAAAACCCAAAGTTTTCAGGAATCTTTAGGTTGGAGCCCCAATATGTCAAGACAGATTTCCATTCATATTATCTCAAGTTCCCATTAACTACAATACATAACATTCTTATGTTAAATAATGAACTTAAAAGATATCCATATATGTGAGATATGTATGTGTGTGTGTATATCACATAGCACTTTTGTATATATTTACCTTCATTATGATTATACCTTTTTATTAAACATCTTCTGCCACAGAAAGACCATAAGGCAATGATGGCAATAGGAGCACTAAGGGTGAGGTAGAACCCTGCTTCACAAGAGGGAGGATTTGTATTTAATTCCCAGCACCAAAACAATAATAAGAAATGGTAAGAGACTATATGAAAAGAGTGGCCAGAAGTATAAATTAGCATAAAGCAAAGGAGATAAGAGCTAAACAGAAAAGTTATCATGTCAGGAAAAATGATAGAAAACAAAATTGTGGAATTCAGGATGTGAGGGGAAAGTAAAATTTCTACACTTGTTAGAGTATACTTGCCCAGCTTGCATGAGGCCCTGGGTTCCATCCCCAGCCCAGAAGAAAAAATAAATTCCACTTCTTTTGTCATTGTCTTTCAACCAGAAAGTAAAGGTATCTTATGTGAAATATATTACTAGTAAAAAATAGTTCATAACATTTTGTAATTACATACTGAAAGATCTAATTTGCAGCAGATCATCATCGTATCTGCCTCTTTAAAATGCATCCTACTGTCATAGATAACTAACTAGAACAAATTAAAAAGTAAATAAAAAAGACAAATGGAAAGATGAATATATACTATCTGAATCCTTTCAACAATAAGTTTTTGGAAAGTTGAAAAAAAAAAGAAGCTAATAAGTTCTCACACTCATTACATATTTGTCATCTGAAAAAAAATAATCCATCAGACTTTCTAGTGTACCCAATGTTAAAAATTAGAATGAACAATGTTTCCTTTATCATAAAATTATTAGAAAGCAATTCTTAGATGTGCTTTCTGTAAAAAAAAAAGCACTATTCAAGTAAACAAGTTTGTCTAAATTATTCAAGACATAATTAAAAGAAAGAAAGTGTTAATTTTTCAGATCAGCAATGCTACTTATAAAGTCTGACACAGCAATAGCTAACTCAGTATCTTATGTCCTGCAACTATTTCAAGCAAACTCCTATGCACATTTTTTAACCTATTTCATATATACTAGAATCTGGAATTGGACATAATTTGAAGTTATACTCTAGTACTGGGATAATCTTTTATCATATTTTTCTCTCTCAACAGCAAAAATTTCTTTGATAGAAATAATCTCTGAGTAATCTCCCAGAGAACTGATGGGTTATTCTGTGGAAATGCAGGATCAATATGCCATAAAACATTCCAGGCATCTTTGCCAGTCTATGGAGTCCTTCTGACCTGCAAAATTCCAATTCTATAATAACATTGGAGGTTTGGATTTTTCTAGAGGCCAAACTCTGAAAGAGGGCAGGCTGGGTGCTTTCTCCAGCCTAAATAATTCCTGGAAATTCATAAGCTCCTTCAGTGAATTGATTGATTCTGCTTTATTGTGTTCTGATCAAAGTTCTTATCTGCTTAGCTCATATCTAACAAAGTCTAACAGAGAATCTTAGTGGGACCTGCCTAAAGCGTTTGAAATTCTCTGGGAATCCCAAAGTCAACTCTTCCATTTAGGTATTCTCAAAACGAAACTGGGGCTAGGCATAGTGGCACATGGCTGTAATCCCAGCAGCTCCAGAGGCAGAGAGGAGGATTTCAAGTTCAAAGTCAGCCTCAATGACTTAGCAAGGCCCTAGGCAACTCAGAGAGACCCTGTATCTAAAATAAAATATAAATAAAGACTGGGGATGTAGCTCAGCAGTAAAGCATCCCTGGGTTTAATCCCTGGTTATTAACCCCCCCAAAAAAAAAATTTTTTTAAACTAAACTGGGGCCCAAATTAGGGGCAGAGAAAAAAAGTTCTTGAGTTAAATCAGGATGCAGAGGAAAAAAGTTCCCCAGAAGCCTGGAGATGAAGGACAATTTGCTTTACTATGGAGGGCAAAACTATGAGGATCCCAAATGTTTCAGCTTATTCCTGCTACAAGTTCAACGACAGTAGCCAGACATTGGAGTGTGCCCTGTGGGTATGCTGTGGTATGCTGTTTTGATTTACCACTATTTTTTTCAGTTCTTGGGCCTTTACTAATTTTTTGGGCTCTCATAATTATTACTACTTCACAGCAAGCCCCCTTAATCTCTCCAACAAAGGAGTGCTCCTATTGTCAGTTATCCTCTATTCATCAGTCTTCAAACTATCCCTTCTTTTTCTCCTTTTCCAAAGCAAAATAACCTATTAGCATTGGCATTCTGCCGAACATTGATTGCCC
Organism: Marmota flaviventris; assembly: GCF_047511675.1. NCBI lineage: Eukaryota > Metazoa > Chordata > Mammalia > Rodentia > Sciuridae > Marmota > Marmota flaviventris. The sequence continues at coordinate 92,686,998 of NC_092499.1, forward strand.
AAATGCCCAACAGTGCTTTCTTGGAGGTTCCCATCCTCAAAGCTCTAGCCTAGCATTGTGTTAAGAGCTAAAAGTGCACGCTGTGTAAGGCTTGGAGCTTTGGAGCTGGCAGGCAGGGGTCTGCTGGGGACCCGGGGAAGCACTCTTGGATCCTCGTAGAGAAGCTATTTTAGGTGGACACTTAGGTTTAGGGACAGAGATGTTGAAATGTGCCTTTTTAGGGCTGCATGGGTCACATTTCTTAACTGTTCATATAATTGAGGCCGCACTGTATCCACCAAAAGAGTTTTGAACCTCAGCTAAAATTTGAAATTTGACAGCTCCCCCCAGACACCCCCTTATTTTTTCATCAGATTGCTAAAATGATGCCAGAGAAGAGGTCTCTTGGAAATAAAATTCGTATGTCGTTGCTGCAGCCACAGATTGAAATCTGAATCCACCTTTTTGTTATATGATGCCATTGCTTTGTGAAGAATCTTAATTTGTGTTATACAGTTTTAGAATCAGATTTAATTCAACACCAGCTTTATGCATTTATTTCTAGTTTGGACTGACTCCTCTCAGCATGTCAAGTATGATTGAAATTTGCTGACAGTAATTTTCCCTAAGCAAGTACATTTCTGTTATTTGATTCAACTATATACCACAGTAAACATACTAAAGGAAAAACCAAAGACTCATCTTTACCTTTTCTATCTAGAATCAGACTACTGATAACTCAACCTAGAATGACCTCGACATATCCCCATATCCCATTTTCTGCTTTAGGCCATTTTTCATAAGCTTGCTCAAATCTTGCCTCCACTAAGAAATACTTAATATTTTAGAGTCCCTCCTCCCAGGCTCCCCCACACATTTGCACTGACAGCACACCACCTTGTCTGAGCCCCCAATACCACATTATGTTTATAGTTGGAGATTTGTGTTTGCAATTCCTATCTAAATTTTAAGTTCTTGGATGACAAACATACTTACTCTTCCTTTTACTCAATGCCTTAAGTTGTGCAGAAAATTTGTTTTTAAAATAACATATAAATATACAATAATCACATTGTTTTTAGGCCAAGGAGACCAAAAAAAAAAAAAACCTGATAAATATAAAAGCATCAAATTAGTACAATAGCCCCTCTGTAAAATCCTTAGAATCCTGCCCACTTGAAGAAAGGTGTGTACATATACAAATAACCTAGCTTTCACCTGACAAGAGAAGACAATCAGTTAAGACTATTCAGAAATAAATCAAAAGTCAGAAATGTAACTTTTTCATTCTTTGCTTCTCCTTCCTCCTCACATTTGATATCCAATCATTACTACTTGTCAATTTTACCTACTCAATGTCTCTAACCTACTAGTAATGACTCTCAAACTTCAGCAAGCATAAGAATCACCTGGAAACCTAAAGTAAACTGCTAAAGGGCTGGGGTTGTAGCTCAGTGGTAGAGCACTTGCCTTGCATGTGGAAGGTACTGGGTTCAATCCTCAGCACCACATAAAAATGAAATAAAGGTATTATGTCCATCTACAACTAAAAACATAATTAAAACATTAAAAAAAACTACTTAGCTCCAGTTTCTGTTTCACTAGGTCTGGGGTGGAGCCAATAATTTATAATTCTAACAATTACCCAGGTGATACTGATAAATCACTGCTTTAACCCATTCCTTATTCTATCTTCCATGCTTTTGACAGAGTTCACAATTTTTACAAAAGGGAAAAAAGAGTCCTTGGGTTGTAGCATGGGAAGATGACTTTAATGATGCATGAGAGTAATTAGATTTGTTCTTGATCTTGAATAGGTTCCTTGGTGGGCAGTAGACTTCTGAGGTTTTGAAATGATCATTAACACTCAGGAATGAGTCCTAAAGCATTTCTGGAGTTGTCCAGAGTGTCTCAAAATTTGAACCAGCAGATGAGGTCATGGTCATGCAAGGAGTCAGAAGTAGAGGAGGGGGAAATGAAAGCAATAATCACAGTCAAAGGGGTATTTTCTGTAGACAAGTGAATGGGGCTATTGTACACAAACTCAGTGGTTGCCAAGCATGTGGCCCAATTATTTTGCCTGTATGAGCATGGCACGGAAAGATCTCTTTAGAGAATTTGATTCACACAAGTTTTGTGTTTAGCCTCACATACAGCAGGCAGAAGCCTAGAGAATTTGAACCTAAGAGTCTTGACAAGTTTTTAGAATACAATGGAAGGAAGTTAGAAAGATCACAAAAGTAAAACACCATCCTTAGAAATAATAAATAATTTCAACTGATAAAGAACCAATACAGTGGTCTATCTTGGTCAAAAATACTGCCAACAATAATGAGGATGACACAGTAGCCTTGGGAGACAAGAGGTCCATAATTTAAATCTAGGGTTTAGTCACTCAGAAAAACTGGAGTTTGGAGTATTCACACTTAGACTCTGCCCTCCGTAGTCTATCTTTAACTCTGGCTAAATTTAAAGTGTTTATAAAAGTTCAAAGAGTTGCATTTGGTCACTAGTACAGGAAGGAAAGACCTGCTTCAAGGCTAGAAAGGACATATGACTGGGTACTTTGCTCCCTTAGGGAAAATACCATTCATTTTGCAACATGGGAATGAAGATAGTTTAGTATTCCTCATATTTATCAGCTGCATAAGAAAAACATTCAGGTGGTTGACCTGAGCCCAACAGGTCAAGGCTAGGAAACAAGAAGTACAATGACTATGACCTAGCCTTCGGGAAAGCAACATCATTACCCTTCCCTGAGCACCATACAGATACAAAAGAGAAGCTGGAAGGCTGGTGCCAATCCTCCGTGGTATTCACATTTGCTGTACAAGTGCTTACTAGGCACACCTAAGAGAAGAGTGACACACAGCTGCTCCATAAAACAGGGTCTGTAGATCACACAGAATGTTATGATGAGGCTGTCAAATATGAATTCAGATTAAAATAGACAACTAGAAACAGGCTGAGCAGCATGGTTCACTTCCTGTTGAGACAAGAGGTTAGAAAATGAAGCTGTGAGGGTGTCTGCTTCTCATTTTATGTGGTACAGACTTGGGGGAAAGAAGTGAAGAAGGTTTCTATGGCTCTGGTGATCCCTACATTCAGAATCCTAATTCTGGCAGATCTCTAACGCTCCATGATGCACTGCACTACACAGGATTCATTTGATCTAAGCCCTCTAAACCTGCAGAGATGAGGGGGAAAAAAACCTGAAAGACTTGAAATCCTAAGAGACAAGCCAAAAAGTCACAGGAGCTTACAGACTGGGGCTCCATTAATTCAACAGAGGATAATTGCAGAAAGTTATCAGAGAGAGAGACCTCA